>NC_088865.1:49259705-49315944 GCF_032884065.1 Artemia franciscana
CCCATTAACAACTCATATTCAACTTATCTTTTTTTTTTGTTTGAGCTGCGATGCTATTGACAATTTTTGGCTATAAATAGCATGATGGCATAAGCTAAAAATGAAAAGATAGAGCCGAAAAAAAAGATACCAATGTTAGGTTTAATGGAACTCGGCTAAATTTTAGATACCATTCGAAGATAATGGAATACGCTCAGTAAAGTAACATGCTTTTTATTTTGTTTCAAGAACCCCAATTCACAAAACTTTAGAGGGAGAAGGATTTTCTTCGATTTTTCTTACATGAAGAAACAAAAATTTTTACTTCCAAAATCTAGGAGAAGAAGGGGGAGGTAATTAACATCCCCTATTAGTTTATAATAATTTTGCCTGATTAGCCTTCTTGAATCTACATCTCGGACCCTTAGACTCCTAGGGCTTTCCAGTTGCTCTCAGTTTTTAAAAGAGAAAACTGGAAAAAAAAACTACTGGAAAAAAATCGAAAAAAATTTGAAAAAACAACTAAAAATTTCTATCATATAAAAATATTTCGCTATTGCAACAATTTTGCTTTGAGAAATATACAAGTATAAAGTTTAAAACTGATATAATAAGCGTCATAAAGACTTAAAAAATCCACAAACTTTTTTTTTTAAGCGTTCTTACTTTGTAAATCAGCTTACTCAAACTCGATGCCATGTTTTCGAGCTAATATCTGACAACAGTGACATTAAAAATCTGCTTGAGCTGCAAATTTATTTACGAGCATTTTCAACTTACTGTTTTTTTATTTATTCTATTTATCAGTGTTTTCAGTTTATTTATTCCATTTTCCTCCACCAAAGACTTAGTTTCCTACTTATTTATTTTTATTTCTTAACTTATTTCTATATTAGATGGCAGGTAATGTTATTTTATGTTCTTAATTTGCTTTCCGCTTTACCGGCACACTATATATATTCTTTGACAAAAACATTAAAATGTGTATGCTGTTAAACTTATTCCATGCACGAAAACCCTGGACAATTTTATTTCCCTCCTTTCTTCTGTCACTCATTATTCAAATTTCGAACGCAGCCTTATTAGTGAAAATTTTTGTTTTGCTTTTAGATACAAGCACTCAGATAAGAGCTTTCTTGATTAAACTGATAAGTATTATCTTAAAATTGGGTACAGAACAATGTATAAACAATGATAACACTATATTTACAATAGCGAGTAAAGTTTCTTGAAAATAAAATACGTTTTCTTAGCTAGCGTAAAGGAAAATCATAAGCCGAGTGAACTTCGTCATTGTCGCCGTTTTTTTACTATCAGGCAGATATTAAAACGGCTGAGGGTTGAACCCACAGAAGCTAGTTATAATATAAGGGGTTTGGTTAACCTTATAGAACCAATGGGCACCAATTGAAGAGTGGAGAACAAGGGAGATAGCAGTGGCGCCATTTCAGAAAACCTTAGGGGGGGGGGCCAAAAATCGATTTTGGGCCCCCATCCAGCCTTAAAAATTTTAAAATTTTCGAACATGCCTTTAGGTACCGTACTACCTTTGGGGTTCATATTTTGCAGCTTATTTAGGGACCAAAAACAGTACCAAAATAGAACATTTACTGTATAAATCAGAAACTTACGTACAGTTACTTCAGCAATGGATATCTCCTTTGCTTCATTTTTGCGAAGTCGTCGACAAGCTTCTCAAAATTGAGCTCCTTCACTGCAGCTTTCTCAGAGAATATAAGCAGCAAATGCGAAAGTCGCTCGTTTTCCATCGTTGTCCGGAGGTAGTCCTTCACAAAGGTCAACACAGAGAAAAAACGTTCATTTGAGCACGTTGTGAGCGGGAGTGTGAGGACTACCCTGACGACCTTAAGAAGCTCAGAATAAGCTTCTTTCAATCCTCCGAGTTGTTCGAAGACATCTAAAGCATTTGCCGGTTTCTGTGGAAGCTGCGACACAAATGCACGAGCTATTAAAGCTTGACACTTCAGCTGCATAGTATCGATTCCCGCCTGATCGAAGTATGTCGCGATCACAAAAAGTAAATCTGAGTCCATAAAATCTGTGGATTTGGGGTTAAGGCAACGTGTGGCTTCTAGCACTGGCAGTTGGACAGAAAAACGCTCTTCAAACTCATTTAACACTCTGTCCAAAACCTCGTAGAACTCTCTCCGCATTTTGTCTTCCGTTGTTGTGCTTTCGGAGTCAATGTTGTGCTTTCCAATTGTTGTTGTCGTCAAATAGTCTCTTAGTCTTCCGGATATCTTCTGAACTCGTTTTGATTTAACAGGTATGGCTGAAGAGAGAGCACTTGTTTCCGACAGATCAGCTCCGACATTAATGGCCATCTCTTTAGACTTGCCGTATAGGACACGAAAATACTCGTCATCACGCATTTTCCTCAGTTCGTTCTTTGTTGCACTGATCAAAGTGCAAGCTTCTGAGATGACCAGATCTGCTGCCTGTAGTTGTTCAGAAAGAGAGTTTATCACTGCAAGAACTTCGTGAATGACATGCAAACTGAATATGAAGGGAAACGACTCTAGCTGGTTCTTAAGGCCCGTAGCTTCTGCCGCTGCCTCCCTGTCAGAAGATTCTTGAACTACTGACAGAACTGCGAGTATGCAGTCATATCTAACCAGGATCTTAGCCACTGATCTATACCAGTAAGACCAACGTGTCACTACTGTCCTTTCAAGCGTTAGCACAGGCACATTGGCAGTTTTCTGGGCTTCGACGAACAACTGGTATCGAGTGTTGCTGTTGGAGACGAAACTGTAAACTGTTTGCAAAACTGAAAATACTGATGAAATTCTTTGTATTTTCTGCATACAATCGCCAATGACAAGGTTAAGTCTATGGGAATGACAGTGTGTGTACACCGCTTGTGGTGCTTTTTCCCGGAGACGGGCCTGTACTCCTGAAAAGTGTCCGCTCATTACACTGGCCCCGTCATAGCACTGTCCAACACACTTTGACCAGTCAAGGCCGATACCCTTTATTTCGTTGTAAATGAAGTCGGCCAAACTCTCAGCGTCAACCTTGCGCATGTGGTAGCAACCTATGGCCCTTTCTTTGATTTTCAGGTCATGAACATAGCGCACTAAGATCGCGAGTTGTTCCTTTTTCGAGAGGTCTTTTGTCTCGTCAACAAGAACGGCAAAATATTTTGCTTCTCTGACTTCTTTCGCGATAGAACTTTTGATTTCATTTCCTATGACCTCAATGTAGTCGTTTTGGTACTCGTGTGACATGTAATGGCCATAGGCCTTACGAGAGTTTTTCATCAAGTCAGGGTTGATTTCTGTTAAAAGATGTACTGTCTCTACGAAATTCCCTTGATTGGCACTAGACTCCCCTTCATCATGGCCACGAAACGCAAGACCTTGCCGTCCAAGTAATGCTGTAGTTTTTAGTAGAGCTTTTACGTACTGTCTATTCTCTAGTATTTCTTTTTCGCGTTCTTTGGAGAGGCATGACGCAACAGATTCGGCCGCCTCCGTCTCAATAGCTTTAAACTGAGTCAAAGAAATGGTACATGCTTTGTGTCGGTCGCTGTTTTCGTGCTGCCGTATCAGTTCAGAAATGTCTTTCCACTTTCTAAATCCTATATCAATGAATGCTCTAGCTCCATACCTTTCGCCTGATCTTAGCGAGGATCCACTGAAATGTCGGCAATTGAAACAGAACACCGAGTCCTGTTCTTTCGAATATTCGAGCCATGGGTATTTCAAGAAATAGGAGCTGTTAAATTTTCGTTTGCGATTCCCGATGGTAGTGGCGGGATAGTCAGTCAAAACTGGTTGGCAGGGGTTATCATACGGGTTCACGGACAAATCGGTGCTGATCGTTCTGGAAGCCATTTCCTCCGTTTGTGGTTCGCGCAGGTTTGTCTCCTCAGAAATGAGTCTCACGTCCAGGGTCTGCTCGTTTCTCGGTAAAACCTCGGTTGCCGATGGGTTGTCCCTTGACGTCCCAGCATCACTATCCTACAGAGTAATCAAGTTTTAATTAAAAACAAATTAAAAGTGATGTCCCAGTTACTTCTTTTACCAGGACGTGAATCGTACATAATTAACATAGAAAACAACACAAAATTTAGAGCAAGCAACAACAAAAAACATAATCAATTCAACTACGAAGCTATAATCAATTAGTTCGTGGTAACGAACTTCAAGTAAAAAAGCGACACGGCTCAATAGTAACCGAAACTCTAAAACACGGAATTTTGATACCTATAGATGCATCAAAAGAATCAGATTTGTACGCTAATTTCAAATATATAAGTTGTATCAAATTTAGTTTTACCCATCAAAAGTTACGAGCCTGAGAAAATTTGTCTTATGTCCGAAAAAAGGGGAAAACACCCCCCCCCTGAAAGTAATATAACCTTAACAAAAATATCACCATTTAATTCAGCGCATCACTGAACTTTACTGCAGGAGTTTCAAGCTCCTATCTGCTAAAATGACGAATTTTGGATTTTCTTGCCAGAAGAAAGATCAAGGACGCGTGTTATTTTTTTTCCAGGGGTGATCGTATTGACCCAGTTGTCCTAGAATATCGCAAGAGGGCTCATTCAAAGGTAAATTAAAAGTTCTAGTGCCCTTTTTCAAATGAAAAAAATTTGGAGAGCAACTAGGCCCCATCCCACCCTCTTTTTACCCTAAGTCACCTGATCAAAATTTTGAAACAGCCATTTTGTTTAATATATTTAAAAATTTAATAAATATGTCTTTAAAGATGCCTTAATTGTCCAAAGTCTCTGGGGGAAGGTGTTCAATTTGTGGACTTTGCCCTTTTTTGTAAATAGTTTTTTTTATAAATAGTATAGGTAATTGCGAAGTATACAAACATTTTCAGTTTTTTTCTGGTGGGGGGGCAGCTCGAGCAGAGGAGGTTATGTAGGAGGATCTTTCCATGGAGAAACTTTTCATAGGTGAGCTGAATTTTCGATCAAGGGGGCACTGGATTTCCAAGCATTATTAAAAAAAGAATAAGAAATTAAATGAAAAAAAAGTTTCTTCAACTCAAAGTAAGGAGCAGGATTGAAACTTAAAACGAAAAGAAATTATTACATATGAGAAGGTTCACCCTTTCGTCAATACCTCGCTCTTTACGCTAATTTTTTTTTTTAGTACAAAATTCCTATACAAAATTTCTTTATATATCTTGCTTTCTATTTACTGGCTCAATTTCACGCTTGGAAGTGTTAAGGGTAATTGTCCCAGTAAATTTTAACCAGGATTGTATTGTTCAGAGGATGTTTCCAAGGGGGATTTCTCCGTGGAGGTGAAGCCAGACTTCCTGGCTTTATTTAAAAAATGATCAGAAATTAAATAGAAAAACAGTTTTTCAACTGAAATTAAGGAGCATTATTAAAACTTAAAAATAACAAGAATTATTACATATACGAGGGGGTTTGCCTCCTCCTCAACACTGCGCTCTTTATCCTAAAGTTTAAATTTTGTCCCAATTCTTTAAAAATGACTCCTCAAACACAAAGGGCGTTTTATTAAAACAGTAAGTAACTTTTTTACAAATGCTGAAAAACTTTAGCATGAAGAGAATGGTGTAGAGGAGGGGGAAGACCCCCTCCTCTATGGGGGCACTGTGGGGGACTTGGGGTGGATCCGGATTTCTGGCAATTCCGCGAGATCGGTACTTCCTGACGCAATAGGACAAAATTTAAAATGTGGTAGATTTACTTACAGTCGGTTTGAAAAACGAAGCCAATCGTCGTTGCATCTTTATTTCTTCTTCTTTCCTTTGGGCTTTTATTTTCCTTTTTTTTGCACCACTCGCACCGGATGAACTCATGTTTCAATAATCCGATTTGAACTTGAACACAACTTAACACTGTTTCACGGTTCTTTATTTGATGAAGGGTAACGAGAAACTAAATACAAACCCTGGTCTGGATACCCAATTTCCAGATTGTTTTTCCAGAAATTTCCAGATGTTAGCCTACACATAAATGTGCCGACTGACGGGATTCATTAATCACTGGAGAGACTTCAATGTCACAGAAGCACCCGAGCCCAGGAAGGACTTTACTTTACAAACCCCTGCCAAAAGGGTGACCATAAATTAATTAGAGAGAACGGCAAAAACAGGATACTTTCTTGAAATGCAATAATCGTCGAGTATCATGAATTTGCTATTTAGTAATAATTCACAGTAGAAATACGGTAAAAAAAAAAGAGAAAAAAGTAGAACAAGGACGAATAAACAAAGAATTACGTGGTTGAAATTGGGCCCCTCCAGAAATCAGGGGGGGGCCATGGCCCCCCCCCTGCCCCCCCCCAAATGGCGCCACTGGGAGATAGGGGGGGGGGGCAGTCATCCCCTATATTTTTTCTCTCTGGTATTTTATCCCTACCTTGCATAAATGCCTATATGGTATTTTTAAAATGGTACTTCAGAAAATACTATTTTTGGTGTGTTCCTTGAAAAAGTAGAAAAATAAATATACCCCCTCCCTAAATTTTAAAAAATACTTTTTTTTCTTCGTTAAAAATAAATTGAAAAATAATTAATGCCCTACTATATTGTTGGTAAACGGTGCCCCTAATGCCGATGGAGTATACGTGAATCAACACCTAATCTATTTAGTTTTCATGGTGCCTCTAGTTCTTTTTCTTTAGTTTTTTTTTTTTATTACAAACGAGAAACTTGAACAGCTAGATATTGCATTAAATACAGAGGGTGAGAATTATCTTTCCAAAGAAAATCTATCCACCGAAAATTCTTAACACCCCCTTATTTTCTCAGATTGGCGGCCCTGATAGAACCTAAAAGAAATAAAACCGATTTTTTTTTATTTTCAAGGTATCCATATTTTTTTTCTACAAACAAAAAACTTGAATCATAAACACAAAACACTCACTTTATTTAAATACTATAACTTTATCTAAACACACTCATATCTCACTAAACATAGAAGAGAGAAAAATTTCCATCTAAAGAAAATATGATTAGCATCATTTTGCGGTTTGTGTCATATTATTGGTGCAAAACAGTGAATCAGAGCTATTAAATATTGATATCAAACAGTTCGTGGTAACGAACTGTAGTAAGGAGCGAACCGGCTCAATAGTAAACGAAACTCTAAAAAACGGAATTTCGATGCTAAAAGATATATCAAAAGAATCGGATTTCTATGCTGATTTTAAATATATAAGTTTCATCAAATTTAGTCTTTGTCATAAAAAGTTACGAGCCTGAGAAAATTTGCCTTATTTTGGAAAATAGGGGGTAACACCCCCTAAAAGTCATAGGATCTTAACAAAAATTACACCATCGCATTCAGCGTATCAGAGAACCCTATAGAAAAAATTTCAAGGTCCAATCTACAAAAATGTGGAATTTCGTATTTTTTGCCAGAAGACAAATCACGGGTGCGTGTTTATTTGTTTTTTTGTTTTGTTTTTTTTTTTCCCCAGGGGTCATCGTATCGACCAAGTGGTCCTAGAGTGTTGCAAAAGGGCTCATTCTAACGGAAATGAAAAGTTCTAGTGCCCTTTTTAAGTGACCAAAAAAATTGGAGGGCACCTAGGCCCCCTCCCACGCTCATTTTTTCCCCAAAGTCAACGGATCAAAATTTTGAGATAGCCATTTTGTTCCGCATAGTCGAAAACCATAATAACTATGTCTTTGGGGATGACTTACCCCCCACAGTCCCTGGGGGAGGGGCTGCAATTTACAAACTTTGACCAATGTTTACATACAGTAATGGTTACTGGGAAGTGTACCGACGTTATCAGGGGGATTTTTTTGGTTTGGGTGTGGGGTTCAGGGGAGGGGGCTATATGGGAGGATCTTTCCTTGGAGGAATATTTCATGGGGGAAGAGAAATTCAATGAAAAGGGCGCAGGACTTTCTAGCATTACTATAAAAAAAAAGAACAATGAAAATGTAAACATGAAAAAGTTTTTTCAATTGAAAGTAAGGAGAAGCATTAAAACTTAAAACGAACAGAGATTATTACGCATATGAGGGGTTCTAAAAATACTCTAGCATAAAGAGCGAGGTATTTAGGAGGAGATAAATACTTCGCTCTTTATGCTAAAATTTTTTTAAATAATTTCAACTATTTATTCTACGGCCTTTCTGATTCAGGGGTCATTCTTAAAGAATTGGGATAAAACAAGATTTAGTGTGAAGAGCGAGGTATTAACGAGGGGACCAACCCCCTCATATATATAATCAAAAATTTAAGAATATAAAAGTTTGTTACGTAAGTTAATTCTTAAGTTACGTATTTTTTTTTACTAATAAAAACGTTCGTTAAAAATAAAAGATCTAGTTGCCTTTTTAAGTAACCGAAAAATTGGAGGGCAACTAGACCTCCTTCCCCACCCCTTATTTCTCAAAATCGTCTGATCAAAACTAAGAGAAAGCCATTTAGCCAAAAAAAGAATTAATATGCAAATTTCATTTTTATAATTTATGTACGGAGAGCCAAAATCAGACATGCATTAATTCAAAAACTTTCAGAAATTAAATAAAAAAATAAGTTTTCTGAAATGAAAGTAAGGAGCGACATTAAAACTTAAAACGAACAGAAATTACTCCGTATATGAAAGGGGCTTTTCCTCCTCGACACCCCGCTCCTTGCGCTAAAGTTTGATTCTTTCTCGCAACTCTACTTTTTAAAACAATAAAAAACTTTAGCGTAAGGAGCGGGGTGTCGAGGAGGAAAAGCCCCTTTCATATACGGAGTAATTTCTGTTCGTTTTAAGTTTTAATGTCGCTCCTTACTTTCATTTAAAAAAACTTGTTTTTTTATTTAATCAACTATAGGAAATTGATATAAGATGGTTGTCGTCAAATTATAAACTTTAATATGAAGCTCTGACCTGTGTCCCAATGGAGAAAATTCAAAAACGTTGCCATGTAACATAATTGGATACATGCATAGAGATAGTAAATATACATTAAGAGCCATTTCGGGTAAGGATTTACGGGACTGGATTTAGTCTTTCCTGACACTATAAGGATTTTGGGATCAATACTGGTCTTATCTTATAAATACTGTTCTATTGGTTGAAGAATAGATGTAATGTTAGAAGAGACCAAATAGACTCCTGAGGCCCACTAATAAGGAGAAGGCCAGACACATTGACTTTCCTTACAAAAACAAAGTTTAAAAAAAGATTAAAAAACATTTGTTGGAGAATTATTTGTTTTTATTTGGGGGGAGGGGTTGGGGTGGGATGTAGGGTTGGAGGGAGTAGCGGGTTGAAGGTGTGGGGGTTGAGGGAGTTCTATTTGGATGGGGGTTGTTACCCCGGGGATGTTTGAGAGGAGGTGATTGACTTTATTCTTTTTTCCTTTCATTATTGTTTTAATTAGTGTAGGATGCTTCTAGAAACATTTATGTAGTTTTTTTATTATAATTATTTTTAATTTACGATGTCTTTAGGAATGTTTATGCAGTTGATCGCTACGCGTTAGCAAAATTTAAATTTTTCCCTAGCGTAATGATTTATATCAATAATTGTTTATATTTTTGTTTATTATGTAAATAAAAGTCAAAAATCGAAGTCCTTACAACCTTTATTGCAATTAAATGAAAAAAAAACAATTTTTTTTCAACTGAAAGTAAGCAGCAACACTAAAACTTAAAACTAACAGAAATTATTACGTTTTTGAGGGGTTCGCCCCTCGTCAATACCTTGCTCTTTACGCTAGAATTAAAGTTTTGTTCTATTTTTTTTAGAATGACCCTTGAATCACAAAGGCCGTTTAATTAGAATAAATAGCTCTTTGAAAGTACTAAAAAAATATTTAGTGTAAAGAGCGAGGTATTGACGAGGGGGCGAACCCCCTCATATACATATTAATTTCTGTTCGTTTTAAGTTTGAATGTTGCTCCTTAGCTTCAGTTAAAACAACTTGTTTTTTATTTGGTTTTTAACCTATTTTTAATTAATACTGGAAATCTGGCGCCCCTTCCTGGAAAAGTTTCTTCCCCGATAAAATTTTCTCCATGGAAATATCCTCCCACTTAACCCCATCCCCCCACTCGAAAAAATCCCCCCTGAAAACGTTTGTATGCTTCCCAATAACCAATGCTACATGTAAACATTGGGCAAAGTTCATAACTTACAGCCCTTTCCTCGGGAACTGTGGGGGATTAATTCATCCTTAAAGACATAGTTATTAAATTTTTCGACTCTGCTCAACAAAATGGCTATCTAAAAATTTTGATCGGGCGACTTCGAAAAAAAAGCGTAGGAGGGGGCCTAGTTGCCCACTTAAAAAGGGCAGTAGAATTTTTCATATCCGTTTGAATGAGCCCTCTCGCGATATTCTAGGGTTAATGGGTAAATACGATCACCCTTGGGGAAAAAAAATAAACACGCATCCGTGATTTTGCTTATGATAAAAAATACAAATTCCACATTTTTGCAGATAGGAGCTTAAAACCTCTACAGTAGGGTTCACTCATACGCTGAATGTGGTGTTGTAATTTCCATTAAGATTCTATGAATTTTAGGGGATATTTCCTCCTTTTTTCGAAAATAAGGTAATTTTTCTCAGGCTTATAACTATTGATGGGTAAGACTAAACTTGATGAAATTTATATATTTGAAGTCAGCATAAAAATCCAATTCTTTTGATGTATCTAATGGTATCAAAATTCCGTTTTTCAGAGTTTCGGTTACTATTTGATCGGGTCGTTCTTTACTTACAGTTCGTTACCAATAAGTGTTTGACAGTACTTCTTTGATACTTCTTTAATTCAAAGCGTCATAACCAAAATTAATTAGATAAAATATATTTTTCATTTAGAACAAAAAATGAAATTTTATCCCGCAGGTCGATAGGTGATGTTTAGCAAAATTTTGATTCGTTCCATTTTTACAGTGAATTTAAACTCTTTACCAGAAAAACTTAGAAGATAATTTGGTATTTCGTAGTACCTAGTAAACAATTGACGAATCTATTTGTATTTTATTTCCATTAGACTGTTTTAATTCAACCATAATAGACGATTTTTTTTATAAAGAATATTCCTATATTTTTTTTATAAAGAATATTCCTATATTTTTTTATAAAGGAATATTCATATAACATTTTTGATTGTTTATCTTCTTGTGCAACTACTCTACAATCCGTTTTCTAAATCCATTAGATAGTGCAGACAGATATAGACAGCAGTTGACAGTGCAGACTGCAATTACTCTATGATTTGTTTTTTTATAAAGGAATAAATTCGTTTTTTTTTCGTTTTCTTTTTTTTAAGAGATTTGTGATAGCACTCACTATAGAGGATTTGTAATATAAACATCACATTTAGTTTAATTTATCCTCTTTATATATTACGCTATAGAATAATTTCATCCCTTTCTTCTTCGTCTTGAAGGGCATTATTGATGTCAATTATAAATAGGATGCAAGTAGTAGTATATAAGTAGTAAGTAATATGCAAGTTGTCCATTGTTAACTTATAAGGATTTTGTGGAAGGGGTCGTATTAACTTTGGAGGGACTCAATCAGTTAGAAATTTAAATTTCTAGTTCCTTTTTAACGGTAAAAAGGTATTAAAGGGTAACTAGACACTAGGACTAGAGACTTAAATGGCAACTAAAAACAGACTAGGGTTATCTAGGCTCTCTGGTAAAAGATGGTTTAAAAAATGGGTATTCTCTTTAAGTTAGTTTTCGCACTTTTATATTAGGTTTTAAAATATTTTCATCACTCTTTGCTTTTTTCTGGAGGTTAATCCATATTAGCTAATCCAGATTAGGAGGTTAATGAGGAATGTTTCAAGCACAAGTTGCAATTTGTGATTACTTTAGCGCAGAATATTTTTTAAAAAGAAATATTCTGTGAAGCTATTTATTGAACTTACGTTGTATTCTGATTACCTCAGTAATTTACAACTGAACAGCAACAGAACCAAACCATTCAGTTATTTGCAGTCTTCAGCTTCCTTGGATTCAGTTTCGTTATAAACTTTTTTCATTTTCTTCAGACCTGAGATTTCAGTTTCTGTAAATTGGTACAATCCACCATTTTATTACTTATCAATTTATATCTGAATAACAAGAAAACTGAATAATTTTTATTTTACAATTATGTTCATTGCAACTGGTTTTTTAATAAAAAATATTTTTTTCAAGTCCTTATAATCGATTTCTTTACAGCCTGAGAATTCATTTTTTTTTAATCTTGCAATTCAGTTTTTACAATTGAACGATTCAGAGCTGAGCTGAACTGCTCAGAACTACAAAGGAACTGGACAATTCAGTTCTTCACAATTCTATCCATCATAACTGAGTTGATGTTCTTAGAATTCATTTTTTTCTAATGTATTTTTCAGTTTCGTTACAATCTGAGAGTTCGTCAACTGTTCGATGGACAGAAAAACTACCTCAGGACTGGACCTCAGCTGACTTGGTAGACTGGCTTTTTGACCTAGCTTCTAAATTCGGCGTGACATATGAAGAGTTTAATATAAATGCCTTTTCTAATCTGGTAAGTAAATGTTATAGCGTATAAAATTTCACCTAAACTATCTACTTTCCTCTAACAGTCAGTTTTATTTATAACCCACTAGTACAAAAATGTACAACATCGGAGAACAAAAGAAAAAAAAACAGAAAAAGCACAGATTCAATGTCATGAAAAGGTGGCAATTAACTTACGTTCATATTTGACAACATTTTGTTTGCCACGGTACCTTTTCCAAAAACTTCCATTATTCCAAATTTATGCCAAATTTATGTTCATATTACGGCACCATGGCGGAAGAAAGGGCAAGAATTTATAGAAAAGGCAGCACTGTAGGACTGGCTGTAATCCTTATGGGAATTGATTGTTGGAGGGACCTTTTAATACATATGCCTATAAAATTGGATATCACTAAATGCTTTTGCCACTAAACGGTGTATAAGAGAATGAAAAGACGAGAAAAAATCTATCAGGCTTTTGACTATTTCAGTAATTTTTTCTACATATTTCACAAAGATCGAAATGAATGGTTAGTTTTGGTGTATTTTAGGCTAGTCCATTAGTTGTCATTTTGGTTGGTATTTTGAGATGCAGAAAATAACGTTAGAGCTGCTACTACTACTAACAACTCACCACAACACCAAGCCGCCTGAGGCCAACACAGATAGGCACGATCCTCCTCCATCCCAATCTATTCAAACCCTCTATCTTAAACCCTACCAGTAAGTTTCCATTTCCTTCAAATTTTCCTTTATGACGTCATCACACCCCAACCGCGGACGACCTGTTTTCCGCTTAGCCCTAGACGGTTGCTGAAAAGGACAATATTTAGCCTCTATCATTCTCTCATCCGCAGAACGTGCCCTAGCTACCTCAACCTTTCTCTCAGTACAACCGTAAAAAGTGGTATTGAACCATAATTTTCATGCTTCCTACTGTTTAAAACACAGTCAGTCAGCCGGGTACCCAAAACAATCCATAGGTAATTTCTCTGGAAAATATCTAATAGATCTGCATCTGCTTTTCGGAGGCCCATGATTCAGAGCCAAACTTGACAACTGTCGTCACTGCAACTTCCAATATTCCAATCTTGGTTTGCACACTTATCTTCCAAACTGTTTTTTAACTGTGAAATAACACCCTGAGTCTTGGATATTCTACTTTTAACGTCTTCACTGCTACCACCGTCTTTACTAATAATACTACCAAGGTAAGTGAAGCTGTCCACCAGAAAAATCTTTTCGTTACCCAACGTCACCTTTTCATCTTCACTTATTCCTAGCTTTAGCGACTTAGTCTTCTTAACATTAAGTTTCAAACCTGTTCTAGCCCCCTGAACTTGCAAAACCTCTGAAAGTTCATTGATTTTGCTCACGCTTTCATCTAGGATGCTTAGATCGTCAGTGTAATCTGAATACGAGAGAGTTTTTGCTCCGCATTTGATTCCATGGTCTCCCATCTTTTTCCTGTGCTTCTAAAGACAAAATCCATCAAAATGGTCCATATAAAGGCCGATAAAACATGACCCCTACAAAACCAGCTGGTGACCTCATTTCCTACTTTAACCACAGCAATTTTATTCTCGTGCATAATATTAATCCCTTTAATGTATTTGTCTGGTATACCATACAAGGATAAAACCTTTGCTAAAGCTCTTCTATTAACAGAATCAAATGCTTGCTCATAATCTATAAAACTGAGGACCAAAGGTGTTTGATAACTCAGGAACTACTCAATTATTAACCCAAGAGTGAAAATTTGGTCGATACATCCTCTATCTTTTCTAAAACCGAACTGCTTTTATCTCAAAACTTTGTCTACATCGTCTCTCAATCTAAAAAGCATCATATTACTAAGTAATTTGCAATCTACAGAGGCCAGACTAATACTTCGATAATCACCATGCTCACTCTTATCAAGTTTTTTATACAGTGGTTTGATTAAGGTTTCTCTGAAGTCGCTAGGAACTTCCCCTTTTTCAAAAGTCGTATTCATAATCTTCAGTAACTTATTTCTAATCTGAAAGCCGCCATTTTTAGGATACTCATTTACCGCACTATCAGCACCTGGAGGATTATTATTTTTTAATCCTTTTATTACTGTCATTAATTCTTCCTCACAAAACAGATCTTCCTTCGCATCCAAGGTATCACAAACTTTTACATTTTCATCTATATCTTTTCTTGCAATTGCAACTCGGTTTAGTACATTCTCAAAATGTTCTGCCCATCTCTCTTTAACCCTTTCCTTACAACTAATAGTAGCAGCACATACCTCCTAACTGCATCTTCCAGATCATCTGCAATTTTATCAATGGCCTCCACTTCACATCTCCGTAATTCATTCTTCAAGGATTTTTCCACATTCTTTGCGTTCCTCTTGTTTTCATATGATCGATCACTCTGTTAATTCCTGTACAAGCTCCTTCTTCTCTCAATTAAACATAAAGCATTTTCACTAATTTTCCTAGCTGTGGTCCTAATTTTCTTTCCCAAGACACCATCAGGAACTTCAAAAATTGTTTCCCAAAGGCCCATAAGTTAACCATGAGTATCCATCTTCCACATTGTCAAATTTTAAACTCTCCAATTTAGTATTCAATTGATCCTGGAAAGTTTCTCAAATTCTCATCCTGGGGTTTACAAACATCCTATTTTCCCGAGCATTAGTTACCCTTCCGAAATTTAAGCTTTAAATTTACCCTAGACGTTACCAGATGGTGGTCTTTACTTTTAATATCAATAAAAGCACTCTTATATACCCTAGTATATTGTATTGATCCTACCGAACTTAGGTTTAAAATAGCATAATCAATGAGGTTTTCTGTCTTACCATCACGTGAATACCTTGTTAACTTGTGGACCATTTTATGACAAAACACCGTATTGATCATAACTAGATTGTTATACCTACAAAATTGCAACAGTCTGTAGCCCTTGCTGTTTTCTTTTCCTACACCTAATTTATCTAAGTCAGGATACCATCTATTCCCATTTCTACCAACCTGAGCGTTAAAATCTACTAATAAAAACATCATATTTCTACCTGGACCCTGACAGTTTGCTACTTTAACTGTAAGTAAAATTCATCTGAGTGACTAGTGTTTCCATAAGTCAGTTCTACATGGCCATATACTACTATAACTGATATGCTGAACTTTTTAGTCATAAAATGAGGGATTAGTATTTTATTATTAATGCTCTTCCAGCCTAAGCAAGACTTAGCAGCTTCTTTATTTATCATGAGCCCTACTCCGTGTCTATGTACCCCATCCTTCCCGCCTGAGTAAATAAATTCTATACCACCTAATTTTATACTTCCCACCCTTGAAATATGAGTTTATGAAATTCTTAATAACTCAAGTTAAAATCGCCTGAATTTGTTAGTCAAAGTGTTGATACGATATTATTTTTTAACGTTCTAACATGACAGGTTCTAATTGTCAAATTCGTTAAATCATTTAAATTGTTTAGGTATCAGGAAAAGCCATAATCCCTGGGACAAGTGCAGGATGGGAACCAACACGCCTTCCCAAGTCTATAGCGAAGCGCTTAAGCCGGCTTAAGATCTGTAGAGGATCTAGAGGAACCGTGCAATCCTTCGACCATCTTGGTCACACCATAGTTTGTGACCTTCCTATCTTAAACAAGACTTAGCAGCTTCCTTATTCATCATGAGCCCTACGCCCTGTCTATATACCCCATCCTTCCTGTCTGACTAAACAAATTATGTGTCACCTATTATCATGCTTCCTAACCCTGGGATATGAGTTTCTGAAACTCCTAATAAGTCGAGTTCGAATCGTCTGAATTCGTCAGTCAAAATGTCGATACGATAGTCATTTTTTTAACGTCGTAACATTTCAAGGTCCAATTTCCATGTTCTTTAAATGATTGGAACCAACACACCTTCACAAGTCTATATCGAAGCGCTTAAGCCGGCTTAGAAGGGGACAGCAAGAAATCCCCGGGACCTTCAGTAGAATGGTCACAACAGGGTTTGTGCAATCCTGTGCCCATCTTGGTCACAACATGGTTTTCAGCACTTGCCGATTCTCTTCTATCAGTAAGAGTCGAAATACTGCACAGACAGTCTCAAGCTTATTACCTCCAACTCACTGTATATTCGTGCCTACAAATATTACGCTACTAAGGGGAGGCAGTCCATATTCGATAAATTACCTATGATTAGGTATTTCAGCCCGAAAACACCCACCAAAACACACCAAACCCAGAAGAAATATCTAATAATCAAAATTAACCAAATCTAATAAATAAATGATTTCTTTTTCGTAAGATTACTCTCTGTAGACGTTAACATTCTCTTTAGCTTAATGGTAATAATAACCAATTATAATAATTGACCTATAACCTACATCATACAGAAATACATGAGAACTTGGGGAGTAATTAAGAAAAATGAACGAGAAAGGAGACAAAACTAAACATAAAAATTAAACATCAGCCAATAAAATAGGGAGAATCAAATTATGATGCGGCGAAGGTCAGAGGAAGGCTGTGACCGATATGAAATATATGAACCACTTAACTGTTGCTATAAGAGAGAAGAAGAGCCAACGTATAAATTTGCAATATCAATAAAATGAACAGTTGCTCTGTACATCATTCTTGCTCAAAAAGAGATAAAAATGAGAAAGTAAAAGACAAAACCCTCAGAAAAAAGTAAAATACAGTCTACCAAGGGAATGCCTATTAGGCTCTCTATGAATAGGAGCAATTTTAGAATAACCATTTTATATTAAACTTTATAATAATTTCTTTATTTGCTGCTTTCTTTTAAAAGTCACAATTAATTCCAATTAGAAATTAGAATTTGTTAAAAAGCCTATTAAAATATTCTTTTTCTAGATCGGTTTGCAGATGGCACGAATGCCACAAGAGGAATTCATCAAAAGAGACAGTCGATATGGTATGGCCATCTATCAAGCCTTTCAAACTGTTTTAGCGACATCTACTGGAAGTCAAAAAACTACAGACCCGCTAGAAACATCCTTAAATCCCAGTGACATTAAAATTGAAGATTTTGGTTTAGTATTTACCGATTGTGATGACCAAAGTTACCGCTCAGATACACATTTCGAATCTCATGTAAGCCACGCAGCTCCTGGAATTGCTCAAATGGCTCCCGAAACGGATGCTTCTCAATCAAAATATTTGAACATTAGCTATGAGAATGAGAGGCATACAAAATATCCAGGATACTTGTTTGACGTACCTGGAACTTCACAAGCATTCCAAACCTCGGTAATAGAACGTAAGTCGAGTTTTGACGCGATTTAACGTGTTTATCACTTTTTACAAAGTTTTAAATATTTAAAATAGAGTTTTCACATAAGTTAAAGTTAGGTTAGATGCGATTAGATTTTTAGGATGAAATATGCTACGGTAAAAAAAAAAAATCCCAAATTAGCTGAGGTTAGAATAATTTAGTAAAAAGATTAATCACAATTGCACAAAACTTTCAATTTTAATTGATTATGCTTTCTAAAACAGTTTACTGCAAAAAAGTCTGGTTTTACTGCCCCTTAACCACTTTGTTTTTGTACGATCAAAGGGAACGAATTTAAAAGAAAGAAAAAAAAATGCGAAAATAAGAGTATTTTTTTGGAATAATAAAGCTACGTTAGTTGTCACGATTTTTTAAAAAT
The DNA here is from genome assembly GCF_032884065.1 of Artemia franciscana. Taxonomy (NCBI): domain Eukaryota; kingdom Metazoa; phylum Arthropoda; class Branchiopoda; order Anostraca; family Artemiidae; genus Artemia; species Artemia franciscana. Next base: position 49,277,815 of record NC_088865.1, read on the forward strand.
AAGGTATGAAAATGTGCATTTGAAGGCAAAAAGGGACCATAAACACGAATATTAATGAACAAATAGTCTTTTTAACATTGAGGCTTTTGGGTCGATGTCTCCTCGAAGTGAGTCCCACCCCAAAGTTGTTTTTATTAACAACTATGATTAAGGGTTCCTGTACTTGTTGTTGCTAGTTGTACGAAAATGACAACCAAAATCAAAACACGCTAAGTGCATATTTCAGGTTGAGGGATTTCACCCTCCAGAAATAAAAGGATGCTAATCCAACTATTAAAATAAAACAAACTATTAGTTGCTAATATAAGAACACTCTAGAAAGTGTTTCAATACAAAACACGTACGATATTGGATAAAAAGCATAGCCAAGAGGATAAGTATCAATATATGTAGCGTCCTAGACGAATAACAGATAGAAAAGACATTTCTCGGCAGCAGATTAACAGAAGCTGCATAGCTTTAAGACTAGACGATATGGTTTCAGAAAATTAGCTATGCAGAAGAGAACGTGTTCTAAAGAAATATACGCAGTTATGTTTTAGTGACTCTTAACGGGTATAGGAGGGGGTGCTTTAGTTGGCTTACCAAAATTTTAACAGCAGGGTTTCCATGTGTCTCCTGATTTTAAAAGACAAAATCGCATAAATAAACGTAAGACGTGGACACATAAACAAAAAATTTCCTGAGCATTAGTATTTAGTCATGAGGAAGGAGGAGTAAATTTAAAAAAAGATTAATGGAAAAGCGTGACGCGAGGATAACTGATAAGACATTGACAAGAAAGGATACGCTTATTTCTGTAAAATTATTAAACAATTTATAATCAATACAACTTTTCGATTGTTTACACACAGGATTTATCATTGAGAAACTGGGAATGTTCCAACCTGGTTGTGTCCGAAAAGAGTAAGGGGACTCCCTTACTAGAAATTAATAAAAAGCGCCAGATAGAAACGAGAATAAAGTAAAAATGCAAAAGAAATGCAAAAACTGCATACTTTGAAAAGAGATACAAAAGAGATGCATGAAATCAAAAAGGAAACTAAAGTTAGTAAGTTAACAGAAAAGTATAAAAAAAAGGTGTATCAGATGGCGATTATACGAATCGTGGATATAATTGTGTATTGGTCGTCTTGAAGAAATAAATAGATACCAAATAATGGGAATGTAAGAATTGGAAAATTGAATTAATATGTAAATAATCTCTATTACTGCAAAAAAAAATTACCAGAGCGTCGCTCTGGTAATTAATTAAAAAATTAATTAAAATTTTAATTAAAAAATTTAATTTTTTATTAAAAAATTTTAAAAAGATTTTAAAATTAAATTAAAATTAAATAATAAATAAAATAAAATAAAAATTATTAAATAAAAAATTAAAATAAAATATAAAAATATATAAAAAAATAAAAAATATAAAAATAAGAAAAAAATAAAAATAAAAAATAAAAATAAAAAACATATAAAAAAATATATAAATATATATAAAAAAATAAAATAAAAATAAAAAATAAAAAATAAAAAATAGAATTAAATAAAATTAAATAAAATTAAAATTAAATTAAATTAAATTAAATTGAAAAGCTTTTAATTAAAAAATTAAAAATTAAAAGAGCGTCGCTTAAACAAATCAACTGAGCTGAAGTGTTTTTTACTTCAAAGAAGTCTAAAAGAAAGTAACTCGACATTCACAAATAATAAATGTCTAGCCCGATTTTACAGAAATAGATAACAGAAACGGGAAACGCTTTCCCTTAATAAGGGTCTAATGAGAATTAAATGCTGTTAGAACCACTGATAGTACAGTATTACCCATCAAATTGAAACACATTTTTAAAAAAGCAGAATTTCTATCTACTGAAATCTAAGCTCCAATGAAAGGTCTTAATTTTTTTTATTAAACCTAAAATTTTGTTATAGAAATTATCGATTTCTTATTGATTTACTATAATTATTGAAACTGTTTTTTATTGACTAGAATAATTATTTGGCTCAACTCTATAGTTATGCTCTAAACATTTCGATTTCGCGCTAAAAGACCTTTTGCAGCAGGAGCACAAAACAGAAAACAAAAAATATAATTTTAAGAAATATAAAGAGAAGTTAAAACAATGAAAAGAAAAAAGAGAAAGCCTTGTTCTGCTTTTTTGTTGTTGTGCTTTGTTTTTCTCAAAATGCAGTTTTATCATTCTTCCATATTTGAAACCAAAATATCTAAACTGTATTTACGTACTTCTTCAGTATCTAGTACAAAAATATTTTTTCTTTCTCTCTTATTCTTATTCCCATATATTATGAATTAAAAATCTTCAAAAATTTCTTTAAGTAGTTTTTTTTAATTCTATAAGTAGACAGGCTAGGTAAAATATCTGAAACACTTTCAGTCACTTTAATTTAGATAAAAAGTGATAAACTTTATAAAATGTGGTTTTTCAGATTTCGAAATTAAGTAAAATGTGACAGATATTTATATTTATTTATATATATATATATATATATATATATATATATATATATATATATATATATATATATATATATGAAAATAAGCTTTAGACTAAGGTTAATATCCCACTACAAATGCTATTAAAGATCTACAGGTGGAGCCTTTACTTTTTTCAATCATTAAAAAAAAATAAGATAAGCCCTTATTTTGGGCAAGACAATATATGGCTAGTTGATTTAAGCAAAGGATCTCACAACAAATAAGAAAGGAAAGAATTCTTGTTTTAAACAATATTAAATGATTTGTTCCTTAATGAGCTGTCTGGAATAAGAGCCATCTAGTGGAAACTGATCGATTTGTCCAGTTTCCTACTGTATTTTCAAATACCGTGTGCATGCAATTCCTTCACGTACCAGCACAAACAGTTAAAGAGATTCTTTTTTAGGGGGTTCAAAATGCCCCTTTATTCATCAAATGCAAAAACTGAAATAATTAAAAGAAATAATCTCAGTAACTCCCAATAAGTGAAACGATTCCAAGTTTTAATAGGATATTGGGTAGTTGTATGAAATACCCCTACCTAATACTCTTTATCTAAGTAGAACCTGAGTATAATCGTTTTTTTTTCGATTTTTTTTTTTGGCAAACGAATTTGATCTATATATTGCATATTAGAGGGTGGGGTGGGGGTAAAGTAACTTTGTAGTTTCCGTAATTTGGTTAATAAAGTATTATATTCTAATCATATTTTTTTATATTTCATTAGGAATGAACGTCCGATAAACAGACCCGCTAAATTTTACCGCTAAATTTTATGAAGAATATTAGGTTTGGGTATTTCACACAAGTACCGAATATTGCTCACGTCCAATTTGTAAACTTCTACAGCGGCAAAAAGGTAGATTGAAGTTTTACGTATATGGAACCAGTTTTTTCTAAATTGGCTTCCTCCACTAAATAACATTTTTTCCTCCAGTATTTTTTTCATACTGTGTATCTACGAACTCTCTAGCAGCTTTCTAGGAAATTATGAAAATCATCGCTATATTTTCATGAGAACTCTCAAGAAATCCGTTGAATAGAAAAGCTTGTTTTACAGAGAATCAAAGTGCTTCCCAAACAAAAGAAGATTTTGCCCCTCTTTATTATTTTTCTTTCAATGAAACAGTTCATATCTGAATCAAAGTGTTTTTACGTAATTTAAGTAGGCTTGAGCCCCCCCCCCCTGTTTCACTAAGGATGTATGTCTCGTTTAGAAACAGTTTAGCCCAAATTTATTGTTTTGAAACATGCTTATCTAAACTCTTCAGTTTCACTGGGGGGGGGGGTGCCTTTGACTAACCTAAGAAGAATCCTTTTTACTCTATATGAGAAGTTATGACTGATTGTCTACTCTATTTGAGAATTTATGATTGGTTACCTTAGCGTGTTTTTTTTTTAATTTTTGTATAAAAAAAAACAACAACTGCAAATTGACTATTTTCCGATCCAAAATGCGCATTTAATTCATTTTTATTCCGCTTCAGCTCTAGCGTGCACAGAGGATTATGACAGTATTTCAGATGAAGGGCGCGATACTCCCGTTTCAAGAACGAGTCACAGTTTTAGCAAACCAATGAAGAGAGTGAAAAAACTAGGTGGTAAGTGTCTTGGTCATTTGTCAAAATTATAACTCCTAGGATTTTTTTTTTCTCAAAATTATATCTTTAACTAAAATTCATTTCTAAAAATGAATGATATTATTATTTATCCCATGCTAATAAACACTGGAGCTGGGCGATTCTTTGTGTGTATACCAAAGTATCGATGTTCTCAAGTATCCTGCCCTGGTATCGATACTTTCAATTATACCGATACTTTTTATACTGTTGATTTAAATTTGGCAAATCCAATTTATAGGCTTCACCTTCAAAAAGAAGGTACATTAGAGCCTCACATATACAAAAACAGATAACTGACATTTTTCGAAGGCTGTCAGCGTCAAAAATAAACGACAACAGTTAAAAATCATAAGTATTAATAATTAAAATGATATGTAGCTAGGAATATATTTTGATTTTGAATTTTTTGTGAAAAAAAAATCCAAAAATGATAAGATTTTTATTTTAGATAGTAATTTTAGATGCATGCCTGAAAAGTTTAGCCTTAGTATAATTTTACTAGTACAGGAACAGGTAATATTTAGCTATTCTAAAAACAAATTGCTTTGCTTTACATTGTTTTCAACTGTAATAGCTATTGGTATACAATTCAATGAGAAAAGAAGCTAGTTTTGCCAAAAATTTAAAAGGTATATTCTCCCACGAATGAGTCAATTTAAAAAGTTTTAATTAAACGTGACGTGCAACTTGGCAGCTCCATCTTAAAGGCTCTCAATATTGTACCTCAATTTCATAATGGACTGGAAAGACTACCCAAAAATTTAACCCATCATGAATTTATGTTGAAAATTGAATTTATGTTGAATTAAACTTACGTTGAAAATTGTAATACAGACCGAAGAAATGTATTTTTCAGCGCAGATCCGAAATACTTATTTTCAAGGTTTTAGATGTAGGATCATCAATTCAAAGGGGTGGGGGGGAGGAAACAAAGAGTTTTAAAAACATCTTTTCTTGGTGTTTTCATCGTACAAATCAGAGATTTAAAAAATACCTTGTTTTGTAAAAGCACCTTTACTCTGAAGTTACTTTTATTATGTGCAAATTCATATTATAATTCAGTTTCTTTTATCGCATCCCCTAAAAGCAATAAACAAACTATAGTCAAAACTATATGTTGTTTACCATACATTACATAGTATGAGAAATCAGATTATATTGAGTTAATAAAATAAGGATACTGAAATAAGATTCACCAATGTAATAGCTTTTTTTCGAAATTCACTTCCTATTACAAAGTATCTCTTAACAAGATAAACTTGGAGATTTTGAGACTAAAATGTGTTAAAATGGATAAATCTCTTCAAAATAGGGTGTAAGAGAAGTTTTTCTTCATTTTAATCCCTTTTTCATTAATTTCCTTTTATTAACCCTTTGAGATACAAGTAAATTTATGGCTTGATCCCTTAAAGATGAAAGAGAACATTTATAAAAAAAGCATTAACACAGACAACAATTTTCTCATCCATTGAAATTCGAGTAAGAAATTTTTCGAAAAAGCCTACTGTTAGAAATACGGTCAGTAGGCGAGGTACCCAGAAAAAAACCGTAAAAAAACATTTTAATACGTGCGCAAAGTTTCACAGTATTTTTAAACCAAACTGTGAAAAACCATGTAACCAATTTTAAATTTCCGCTCAACATCCTGACTCTCATTGAGCCATCAGATAAATATAGTCTCAGTTCTAGAGGAGGGGGGGAGACAGGGTTGAAATATAAGCACAATATAAATAAGCAGAGCATTGCTGAATTTACCTTGGTGCTGAGAAACACTAACGTAAAGAAAGTTTCATTTTTAAAATTTTACTTGGTTACTAAAATCTAGTTCTTGTTGAAGAGTTAATAATAAAACAGTTTAAAAAAAACCCGAAACAGGTCAATGAATCCCTTTGGTTGAATATCGTATTTGTTATGCGTTTTACTCATAACAGTTAAAATATTACAAAATCCAAAGGTTTATCCAAAATTGTATATCTCAATTTTGAATAATAACCACAGACGTTTTCTTCATAGGGATGAATGTTACCATTATTTGGTAATAGACATTCATTAACTTTGTCTTTGTGCTGACAAATATTGCAGGATAAAAGTTTCATTTCTTAAGTTTCACTTCCTTGCTAAGATATAGTTCTTAGAAAACAAAAAGTAATAAAAAAGGTTATACAAAGTTCCAAAACAGGCGCTTGGTCTGCCTTTGGGTTACCAATTTTCGTACAAAACAAAGCAATGAATCACTATGTTTGAATTTCGTATTATCCTTTGTACTCATTAGAATTAAAATTTTCCCTAATGATACATCAAAATCGTGTATCCCAACTTCGGCCGAAAACCAAAGAAGTTTTCTTCAGATGGAAGAACCTGGTTAGTATTTAATAATTGAGCATCTTCATCTTTCGGCTCTAAAGCATAATGGTGAAAAGAATTTCACTTCTGAAGCTAATCTCCAAAAGTTCCTTTGGGAACTTTTACTATTTAATTACTGATTTTACAAAGTTGCATAGTGTCTAAACTTTTAGAATACGAAATAATTTTGTTTATTAATGGAGGAAAGAGCTGGGTTTGAAAAAAAAGAAGAAAAAACATTTCTTAGTGTCAAATATTTTTGTATATTTTATTTTGTCTTTATACTTCATTTTATTTTTTCATTTAATTACTTTATGTTTATTTTATTTCGTTTATTGTATCTTTTGAAACATTTTGTTTTTTCTCAGGTGACCCCAGGCAGTCGTCGTATATAATTTTTTTCTGTTTGGGGGGGGGAGGATTGTGTAGTAGGAATTGAATGGAATATATAAGAGAATATAAACCCATTATTTAGTTTTCAACCACAATAAACTCTCCAAGACTATTCAAACCATTTTTCTATTCTATGAAAATAAACAAAAACTAAAGAAAACCAGATACACTGAAACTGCGCACTTCAAAATTCAAATTAACTCTGAAATTCTAATTGACTCTGAAATTCGAATTGACTTCGAACTAAATAGAGTTCGTACTTAAAGTATGTATCTTAAAAGTGTTTAGTGGGTTAATTTCAACAAATTTTCTGTGCTTAAAAGAAACTTTGGTTTTCTTTTTGTTTATTTATAGTTAAAGCTGTTTTTTTTTATGGGATAAGGCTAAATGCTTTAAAAAGTCATTTATTTATCCTTTCATTCATTGATTCACTGATTAATTAGTATAATTTAGTTGTATGTTATTAAATGCATGACACTGGAACTATGAACTCCCAACGACAACTAAGACAATTAAGTTGTTTAATTAATCAAAACTATTAATTAAGATAGGACATTTAATTAAGTAGTAGAGGGAAAAATGAATTTCTTAGTTCCAAAAAATTACATTTTATTTATTTTAGCATATTTTCTTTAAAGTAGACCTGAAGACCCCTGGGAGTATTCGTACAACAGTTTTTCTTTGTTTTTTTTTTTTTTTTCACTGGAAAAGGGGCCATTTTTAAAAAAATGGCCCCCTTTTTAGTTTCTCATTAGTTTCCCATTTTGAGTTTCTTCTTAGAAAGAAACTCAAAATACTTGATTCAACTTTCACCTTGCCAAACTTCAATAACAATTAAATTAGCTTTATAGTCGGATGCTAAAAGATACTATGATGCATCTTTATATATATATATATATATATATATATATATATATATATATATATATATATATATATATATATATATATATATATATATATATATATATATATATATATTTATATTGGAATAATTTCATACTCTGAAAAAAAAATGAAACTGTACCCTTGGAAATAGTAATAGGACAGTCTAGTTAGTACAGTTAATTCAAAAATCTGATTTGAATTACCCACCAATTGTCTTTTTCCTTTTTCAACCCAAACTACTCTTTTTGCCTTCTCCATAAATAATTACACATACACCTTTTGAACCTTGGCTGATGCTCAAAGGATTCTTTTCCCTCCCCTCTTCAGTTGTGTGTAAACCAGAGAAAAATTAAAATAAATCATCAAGGAACAAAGATTTGCATGATAATTAAATAAATCAATAATAATGTATAATGATAAATAAAATATATTGGATAAATATCAAAGTAAATCATTAGCTAAAACAGTTTCGGAAGATTATGTTATCTAACTATTCACAATATTAATAAATCAAATATATAATTAAATAAATCAATACCTAAAACAGGTTTTGAATAAAAACTGATTTAACTATTCTCACTTATATGTATTCTATATTATGCTCTATACTAGATTTACATTGAACAATTAAACTACTTAATAAAATAAATAAAATAAATCAATAAAGATAAGCAAGTTGAGCATGGAGTTGTCTAAATATTATTCCTTTTATATAAGGTTTTATCTTCATATTATTTCAGAAAAGAACTTTGGTAGACTATGGGAGTTCATCAGAGACTTGCTGCACAATCCAAGGTACTGTCCAACTATGGTACGATGGGAGAATGTTGAAGAAGGCGTATTTAGAATTGTTAAAAGTGAACAGTTGGCTGGCTTATGGGGACAGATCAAGAACAACCCTAAAATGACCTATGAAAAGCTTAGTAGAGCAATGAGGTAAAATCATATAATAGTTAATGTATAGATTAATCAGGGACGCCAACTCACAAAAAATGTAGGGGTTGTACTAAGATAAATGACACTGGAACTATGTATTTCAGGCAACTATTAAAACCATTAAAAAGTTTAATTAATCAAATCACGTAATTAAGACATTTAATTAAGTAGAAGACAGCAAAATCGATTTCTTAGTGCCAAATAATTAAATTTTATATATTAAAGGTATTGGCAGATTATGGGAGTTCATCAGAGACCTACTGCACAATCCAAGGTACTGTCCAACAATGATGCGATGGGAGAATGTTGAAGAAGGTGTATTTAGAATTGTTAAAAGTGAACAGTTGGCTGGTTTATGGGGACAGATCAAGAACAACCCTAAAATGACCTATGAAAAGCTTAGTAGAGCAATGAGGTAAAAATAATATATAGATTAATCAAGGATACTAATTCACAAAATATAGAGGAGTGGGAGAAAATATTTTTTTCAATATGTTTTCAAATTAAGAACCAAAAAAAGGCATTTGTTAAAATCTGGGAGGGGGAGGCAGTTTTCTTTTTAATTTTTTTGAAAGAAAATGCCAGAAAAGGTATTTATCAAAATCTCCGTCGCACCCCCTGATTAGTGTCCCTAATATTAATTAATTAGTACCACTGCAGGATAATCTTTTAAAATCCATGTCTTCCCTTAACATTAAATAATAAATCCAACTGCAGCACATTATTTTACTATTACCATTCATGAATTCAATACAAATTAGGTACATATAAAGGATGCTTAACTTTTTAAGCCATGTGATTAGGTAATATTGTTGGGGCCAAAGCCGGCGGATGTCCAGTGGTGACTAAGTAAAACTTTAGTTGAATTTTGTAATTATACAAAGTGAATCAAAGGAAGCTAGCGAAACTAGCGAAAAACAACCCAACTAAAACAGACAGCCTTTAAACAAACGGACCATTTACGATAGTGAATGACATTTTAAACTTAGAAGCATATGTTTGAAATGCCACTCATTATCAAAATTTTTATTCAATTGTCCTTTCATTGTTACTTAGAAATGGCCTTCTTCTTTTTGTTCTAGTGTTTGTTTTAAGGCTTTGTTTCTTATATTGCCCTTCGGATTTTTATCTTTATTTTTATTCTGCACTGAAGACAGTCGAACGGTCTCGACCGACATATTTGCATATTTTTCTTCAGTTTTGCACTGGCTGTTTTATCCTCGTTTTCCCTTCTTTACGAATTCTTTTCTTCGTTTTGTCAATTGTAGCCAATGTAGTCCCAGAAATTATTTGTCTCTTAAACTTGAAGAGTGAATTCCTTACTACCAATTGACACTGTATTTTCGTTTATTTAAATTAAACCTATTTGATGTGGTGTCCTTGTATTGACAATATAGAATATGTTAATACAATTAAGTTTTTTTTCTAGGTACTACTACAAAAGTCGGGTTTTCCTACCCGTCCTTGGTAGGCGTCTTGTTTACAAATTTGGGCCCAATGCAGTCAATTGGAGACCAGCTGATCCAAACTTTGAAAACCTGAGATGCCAGCAAAACCTGACAAACAATTCTAACCTCTCGACCTCAATATCCAACCTCTCAAAATACGAAGAAATTTCATATGAATTATATCCATAGAATCTTGTGTTCAAAGACTATAGTGCAAATATGTGGCATACCAAGAAGTTGTTGCGGAATTCATTTGTGATTGAGAAAGTTGTTTTTATAATGTTACGAAGCACATATTTTTTCATAATATATTTTGTTTTGAAGCAGTTGAAGCGTTAATTATCAAGGCATTAACAGGGACTAGACAAAAAACTACCACTACTCACAACTCATTGCACCACAGGTCACCTGAAGCCGAAATGATTCTCCACTCCCCTGCTCTTTTAGAGTTTAACTCTTTACTGCTTGCCATGATCAAAAGTTATCGGAGGGCAACTAAACCCACCCCCACGCCCCTTTCCCCAAATGCATCTGATAAAATTTTTGAGATAGCCATTTTGTTGAAAATGGTTCAGAAACCATATAACAAAAACTCTGGTGTCGACACAACCCTCCAAGGCCCGCGACAGGCATTATAATTATGCCCTGGGAGTGTATTTGGTTCTTATGGATGGGACGCTCGTACAAACTTCAGAGAGGGCTCATTTGATTAGTAAGTGACAGTTCTAGCTCACTTTTTAAGAATCAAAAGAGATCGGAGGGCAACTAGCCCCCACGCCCCTTTTCCCCAAAGCCATCCGAAAAGAACTTTGAGATAGCCATTTTTTCAATAGTTTAAAGATCATATAACGAAAACTCCGGGGTCGATACAACCCCCCGGGGCACAGTGGCGGGCGTTGTAAATTATGCCCGGGGCATATATGGTTCTTATGGAAGGGATGCTCGTATGAACTTCAAAGGTGGCTCATTTGATTGGAAATTGAAACTTCTAGGTCCCTTTTTATGAGTCAAAAGTTAACGGAGGGCATCCACCCACACACACACACCCTCTTTTCCCTAAATGCATTCAATGAAAATTTTGAGATAGCCAGTTTGTTTGAAAAAGTTAAAAGATCAAATAACAAGAACTTCGTTATCAGCATACCCCCCCCCCAGAGCCCAGAAAGGGTTGTACCTTATGCCGCAGGGGCATATAAAGTTTTTATGGGAGAGGTGGTCGCATAAACTTTGGAGGGGACTCAAATGATTAGAAACTGAGAGTTCTAATTAACCTCTTTAAGAGTCAAAAATGATCTGATGGTGACTAGACCATGATTGGAGGGCAATCCCAACCTTCTTTTCCCCAAATGCGTTCAATCGAATTTTATATTAGTTCAAAATAGACCAAAGATAATATAGCAAAAGTTCCAGAGTGAAACAGTCCCTTAGAATCCGGGGGCAAGTGTTGTAAAGTGTGCCCTGGGGCATATACGGTTTTTATGGAAGGGATGGTCATATAAACTTCAAAATGTGCTCATTCGATTGTAAATCATAATGTCTATTGCCCCATTTAAGAGTCAAAAGTGATCAGAGGGCAACTACCCCCCCCCCTCAAAGGCCCCTTTTCCCTAAATGCTTCCAATCAAAATTTTGAAATAGCTATTTTGTTCAAAATAGTTTAAAGACAAAAAAAAAAACTTCAGGGTCAACACAGCCGCCCAGATAGCTATACCCTGTAAGCTATACCCTGGGGGCATATAAGGTTTTATGCAAGGGGTGATTGGAAATTGGTTCATTTGATAAGTTCTAGTTATCTTTTTAAGAAGTTCTAGTTATCTTTTCCGATCAAATTTGATCGGATGGTATCTACCCCCCCCCCGCTTTTTTACCAAATACATCCGATAAAAATTCTCTAACTTAAATAGCCAATTCTCTCACTTAGAATGATCATTCTCTTACTTAAGTGGCTACAAAACTCTGCAAAATTAGTTTCACCTTTTTTATTATAATAATTGGGAGAACTGAATATGCTTCTACTGAATGGTATGTTCACTACAAACAAGAGTATGGACACTGCCTGCTTCTTTAACGATAAAAGCATAAGGCCTACTGAGTATTTGGTACTTTACTAAAAGGAATTATATTACAAGTATTTTCTTTTGTACTTAATACAAAATTGAAAATCAAATGAAAATTGCAGTGAAACGTGACCAGGATTTAGCAATGGGCCCACTAAGCCCTGTGGCTTTCACTATTCCTAATTTTTTTGGGATTTCCCCAAAAATCTTCCAAAAACAGAGCGGAAAAACCATTGGGTCTGGAAGCGTCAAAGCTTTAATTCTGGCCCTGGGTGAAATAAAACCTTGAGCTTGTGAGCTTTCAGCAATTAATATCAGTATATATCAAATCTTCAGTTTAATTTATTAGTTCTTATCAAATTTGTTAATTTATTTTACAATAAAAGAATTATTTGGAAATAGGGAATTTTGCAAAAATTTGAAACTTTGGCAGTAAAAAACGGACAGAAATTAATTAAAAAAAAAACTTTACGAAAAAGCAGTTTTCTAAAGTAAAGTAAATGCCAAAATAAACTTAAGATCAGAAGAAACCTACAATAACTCGAACTCAAAACAACCAGAAATTGCTATTAAAGAATAAATAAAATCCAAAACCAACAGAAATTAAATAAACAATAATAGCAAAAAACATACAACAGTTACTAATATAATTGAATAAATAAATCTTAAAACGAGTAAAGATAAGTTGAAATGGAATTCAAGATTAAAAAGAACAGAAATATTTTGGTATTGAAGCATAAATGAAACCCAGCACGAACAGAAATTAAATAAACAATCATAGCAAACTAACATACAATAGGCACTAATATAAATGAGTGAATAAATCTCAAAACGAATGAAACTTGAAACAACAAAAATCACTGCAAACAAGAGTTTGTCACAGTAAGTGTAAAACCTATTGCGTCATTGACGCTTCACAGAAAAAAAAATTAGTTAACAAATATTTTCTTTTGTACTTATTACAACATTGAAAATAAACATAGAAATTACAGTAAAATTAAATTTTAAACTGATGAGCTTTCAGCACTTAACATCTTTGTATATCAAATATTCAGTTTAATTTTATTAGTTCTTTCCAAGATCGTTCAAGACAAATGTAGCTTCAGTACAAACAAGAGTTTGGACACTGCCCCTTTCCCTAACTGTACAAGTCTAAAGCCTACTACGTCATTGGTTGCTTCACTGAAAACGGATTATATCACAAATATTATTTTTTCAGTCATTGCAGTACTGAAAATGAAATTACAATAAAATAAAATCTAATGATTTTTCAACACTAATGATTAATTTTTCAACACTAAAATGATTTTTCAACACTAATGATTAATTTTTCAACACTAATGAACTAATGATTTTTCAACAATTGATAGCATTATATATAAAACGTTCAGTTTGATTTTATTTGTAGTTTTCAAGACTCTACAAACTGTTGAGCTTTAGGAGCCATAGTTACTATGGGTTGTGGTTCGCTCTTTACTAGGTTACAGCTACTGCTTCAACCATGACAATGAGATCATTGCTAATTGTCCACGGAAACTAGTGAAATCTGTGAAATCTAATAGATGGTAAAATTTGTAAAAATCCTAGTAAATATAAGCAATAGCAATTAATTGAGCCATTAAGCATCTATCTATGATGGTGTGGTAGCGTGCTAATGTTTCAGTAGCTTACTGATGAGCAGACGATTTATGAAACTTACTAAGGGGGCTGGAGGGGGAGTGTACGGGAGGGGTTCTTGTATACCTTCAGTTAAGGGTTCTGGAACATCACTATTAAAACAGTACCTTCTTTGTTCTTCATAGCTTTTCCACATAAGAAGTGGCACCAAAAGTGTTATTTTCAGTGCTATATCGCACTTACGAATGGTAGAATTGAAAAACAAAAGTACGTAGATATGAGCTTTAGCTTTCAAATGAGCTATTAAACATAACTCTCATAAGTTTTGTTAGCCCAATACATCCAGCTTATCTACTTGAAACATGGCACCAAAAGTGCCGTTCTTAGTGCCATTTGGAACTTGCAGATGGTAAAATGTATAGGAAAAGCGTAGATACGAGCAATATCTTGTACATGAGCTATAAAAAACCTGTTTACGATGTTCTAGTAGCCTGCTAGTGCCACCCCTTGAGAAATGGCACAAAAAGTGCCATTTTACGTAAATATCAGATATAGCTTTTGAATGAGCCATTAAGCTTCTGTCTATGATGTACTGGTAACCCACTAAGCCTGAAAAAAAAAGAAAAAAAGGAGACACATCAGTGCTAGCGATGCAAAAAAGTGATTTTCCTTGTTGTTCAAGGAGGAGGACTGTAATTTCCTTGTACCAGTTTTTCGACTATGCTGATTCCTATGTCACATTTTTTTTTTTGATCTGGCGCCATTTTCGAGGGATTTCAGGCTTTTTTCAAAATCACCATAAATGTCTTTTCGCAATAAACTTTTACTCTTAAGACGAACCGAAATAATAGTTACCATTCCTGAATCAATGTCAGATGGCAATTTTTTTTTTACTAGGCAGTTTTCTTCAAAACACATTTTTTAACTTTTGGTTGCTATGGGCTGTTGTTCGCTATTGTTAATCGTGTAATTTCCTTGTACCAGTTTTTCGACAATGCTGATTCCTATGTCAATTATTATTTTTATTTTTTTTTGATCTGGCGCCATTTTCGAGGGATTTCAGGCTTTTTTCGAAATCACCATAAATGTCTTTTCGCAATAAACTTTTACTCTTAAGACGAACCGAAATAATAGTTACCATTCCTGAATCAATGTCAGATGGCAATTTTTTTTTACTAGGCAGTTTTCTTCAAAACACATTTTTTAACTTTTGGTTGCTATGGGCTGTTGTTCGCTATTGTTAATCGTGTAATTTCCTTGTACCAGTTTTTCGACAATGCTGATTCCTATGTCAATTATTATTTTTATTTTTTTTTGATCTGGCGCCATTTTCGAGGGATTTCAGGCTTTTTTCGAAATCACCATAAATGTCTTTTCGCCATAAACTTTTACTCTTAAGACGAACCGAAATAATAGTTACCATTCCTGAATCAATGTCAGATGGCAATTTTTTTTTACTAGGCAGTTTTCTTCAAAACACATTTTTTAACTTTTGGTTGCTATGGGCTGTTGTTCGCTCTTTGCTAGGTTGCAGCTACCGCTGCAACCATGATCCTTTACCCCTTTTGTATTCACGAAATGGCACATGCTCCCAAACCCTCAGATCGGAAAGAACTAAAACAAAAGAAGCACTGAAAAAATGAAAGAATCTTTACAAATTAGTCAATTACTAGTATTAGGTGAGTAGCGTTGGATTTTTTTAATCGTGGGTATTCCTGAGTGGTTCACTCCAGAAATTAGGTCTTTGGCTTTTAAATTTTTAATTCTTCTAACTTTGGATTTGTATCTGTCGTTACTTTTGTTGGTTTTCCGTGTTGTTTGATTTTCAGATTTTGAACCCTTCCAATTTTGGTTTTATTTGTTTTTTAGGGTGGCTTTCCGTGTTGTTTGGTTTTTTCAGTTTGGTTTTTACCCCAGGATGTTTTGTTCAGATTTCATTTTTTTGTTTTCTTCTGATTTATATAATAGTGCAGCAGAAAAAAGACGGTTACCCTCCCAGAAAATTCATTTTGTTCGTCCAGTATTTTCATTGGCCTTGAAAAAAATTCTCGATCGTCATTTCTGTGATTTCTTTTTAAATCTTTCAGGATATTCTGTACCATATATTCTTTATGCATTTTGGAATACAGATAGAATATTCCAGGTTCTCTTTCTTCTTTTCTTCATTCCTTCTATTTATTTTACTTTCTTTTTGGCTGCTCAGTTTTACATGTGGGAAGAACTTTTTTTGGGCAATTGTATTACTCAGGAAATTTTCCAGTGGTAATTAGCCGGACATAATACTAATTTCTAAAACTAATTTTAAAACACTAATTAGTTCTAAAACTAATTTTGTTCTAATTTAATTTGAATTCACTCTCGTGAATTCGACGGGTGTAGACATTTAATTTTTTTTTTACTTTTTTACAATTTTTGCACCCCTATGTGAATCTAGCTTCCCAAAATAGTGTATCTACAGTATTAAAGGCACATCTAAGGTTATTAAGTTGAATTTTTCGGGAAATGTTGAAATAAATAAAAAAGAAATCATGTATATCGAGGTTGTCAGAAGAGTTAGACACTTATGTGCCTTTCGTCCTTTATAAATATATTTTTGAAATGCCAATTTACTGATTGAATTCATATTGGCTTTTAACTGATGGATGCTCACTTTTATGCATACACATTTCAGTACTGCGTGCGGGTTTTTCAGCACAATTTATGCGGATACTCGGTACAAGGTGTATTATATCAAGATTGTTACCGTGAAATTACCTGTCCAATGTTTATTTTTCTTTTTAATCCTAAGTACATTATTACGGTTCCATAACTGTTACGCATGGATTTTAATGTTCACAGCTTGATTAATTTAGTTGATTTTTCAGTAATTTGGCTTCAGTAGTTTTGCTGCTTCCCTCCAATCCCTCAAGTCTTTTCGGTCTCATGAGTAAGGCTCAGGTCTTCGGAATTCGAAAATATATTCTGGGATCATTTCCCTTGTGCACTTGTTATCATGACGTCATGTTTCAAATTTATCAATTTTGTTTTCTTTTTTGTTTTCTACGGCCAATTTGCACGGTTCGGGAATTACTCTTTTTAAATTTGCATGATTCTCATGACTCCAAAATTAGTTTACCTGCATTTTAATGTTCCTAGCTTAAACAATTTAGCTCAGTTTTAGCCCACGCGAAAAAGCCAATTCAATTAATACATTTATTTTTATTTAGATAGATTTACTATTAATGAGTCATTATCCCTCTCCTGCTCACTTTGCTGGTTATTATCAGCAGCTTAGGTCCTCAACCCTTGCACACTTGTTATCATAACGTCATAACGTCGACAACTTGATTTTAGTTTTTTTTTGTTTCTCTTGCAGTAATAGACATTCTCGTGGTTACAAAATTGCTCTGAAAGATTCCCACGTTCTAGCTTGAACATATTTGAAGCCTCGCTAATGCATTGCCCCGCTATTTGATGCTGGAAATTCGATGCCCCATTAATAACCATCGAAAATTTTTTCCCCAAATAGGACTATGTAAGGAAAGTAAGACAAATAAAAAGAATAAAGAAAAGAATGGCTTCTGTAATATCTAATATTCTATTCCAAAATACAGGTAGAATATAAAACAATGTAAGGAAAGTAAGGCAAATAAAAAGAATAAAGAAAAGAAGTGTTTCTATAATATTCTAATATTCTATTCTAAAATACAGGTAGAAGTATACAGTGTTGAAAAGAATGCATTCAGTCTACCTCTGAATGCCCAATCTCCCAATTTTTGTTCCTAGTCCCACATCGGGTTTTAGTTCCTAATTCAATAGGGTTTATTTTTACATTTTAATTTCTTAGATTCTTTTTTTCATGTTTGGGAGGGCTGGGGGTTGAGCTATCACAGCAGGGTACAATAAAGGCTAAAGAAATTAATTTGCTTGCTTACTTGAAATAAGGAGTTCTGTCCATCGCAAATTTTCTTTCTTCTTACTTGGAGTTTGAATCCATATTATTGAAATATGGACGCTTTCTCTACGCCTACTGGAAGCTTTCTCTATATCCATTTCTCTATCACAAGGGATGAACTGGTTTCATGTACTATAGATGTTCGAACCAGACCAAGTCAGCAAGAAGCAGTTACCCGCACTACTTAGTCCCATTGTATATCTTTGTGCACTTCCATCATAGGGCAATCCTTCTACAATTGCCACTAATTACGTATTTTTAAATTATATTCTTTAACCTTTGTCTTAACCTGCTATGACAACTTAACTCCCGAAAAACACACAAAAAACATTCTACACATTATATTCTACTTATATCTTGGAATACAGGTAGAATATTTCAAAGTCCTTCATTATTTTTATTTGTCAAGCTTTCCCTTTGGCTGCTCAATTTTACAGGAGGGGAAATTTTCCAGTGGTTTAATTGTTTGCGGGGACGTCTTTCGGGGGGAATTGTCTTCGATGGTGGATTTTCTGGGTGAAATTGTCCGTGGAGGGGGGGGGATTTTGGGGGGAAATACCCTAGAGCCTAGTTTGGTGCGTCCTGGTTTTCAGTGTGATAAGTTCATATTAGACTGAATAACGGTCCAAATGTTGTAGTATGCTAAGATTAATAGTAGGCCTACTCTTTTCTACACTAGTTGTAGTCGTTTAATTACAACTTGCGTTTATTTACAACGTTTCTGCATTCTATAGAGTAAGAATTGAACAGGCCCAATTTACACTGATACCTTTAGATAAAAAAATCAACACACAATACTGTTCGACAAACCTTTTGAAAGCTCTTTGTTGATCAATGAGTTTTTTAATAATATTTTAAGTTCTGACAAATAGGCCTAACTTGAGATAGCCTATACAGGATTAGTTCTTCATCTTTTCTTTGAAAGCATACTATAGAATGTAATTGTAGTTGACAAAAAGACATTAATGTAAAGTATTTTTTGAAAAAAAGTTGTTAAGTTTATTGTACCGTTGATAAGACGGCCCTTGAAAGACGGCTACTTTTGAATATACGATTTCCCAATTCTTGTTCCTAGTTCCGCATCGGGTTGTAGTTCCTAATTCGAGTTTCGCAAGTCAACCTCTTGTCTTCCTCGTTCACATATATGTTGGCATTCCTTTTAATTTCCATGTCTGCATTCCTTTTTGCCATATTTTTCTAAAAAGTATTGCGTAATATCATTAAGTCACCAATAAAAAGTTATTACCAAGAGTGACTATTCATGATCATCAAAACTTTTTTTTTCGCACCAAATGAAACTAGTAACTGACAAATATTATTTCATCTACTTGGACGGACTCTACCCCCATCTACTTATACGCTCCAGCTCGGGGCACTCATCCGATCTTTTTTGTTGATAAAAGAAAAGCTTAGTTCACTTACTATCCATTCCATTACTGAAATTTGGATTTGCTTCATTTTCTAGAAGATCACAATTATTTGGTGATTCCTAGTGAAAATCACAAGATTTGAATAGATTTTCACACCGAATAAATACAAAAAGCTTAAAAATTTTAAGTTTACATTGCTCAACTGCAAACTGTAACAACGTCTCCCGTTCCGTCAAATACTCAATATTCATTCCGTTCCCAAAATTTGAATTTGCTCTGATTTCTGGAAAGTATTTGTCTAAACTGTCACCCCCAGTGAAAATCATAGGATTTGAATGGATTTCGACACCGAACGAGACAGGGAGTTACAAATTATAAGTTTGCCTTGTTCAACTATGACATACAACGTTTCCGTTCCGACCAACATGAAATTTCCGTTCCTGAAAATTGGATTTGTTCCACTTTCTAGAAGCTATTTAACTATACTTTGATGGCCAGTGAAAATAATAGAATTCTAGTGTATTTCGACACCAAATGAGATAAACAGCTTACACACTCTGTTCAATTATAATATATAATGGAAGCTTCCATTTCGTCCAGCACCAGGTATCCATTCTGTTTCTGAAATTTGGATTTCCACCACTTTCTAGAAGATACTTAACTAAACTTTGATAGCCACAATTCATAGCTTTGCCCAAGGATGAATAGCCATCATACCCTATATAATCAATTGTTGCTCCTTCAAATGAGTTAAGTAACTTACAAATATCAAAGAAACCGTTTCCAATAGCAAAACAAAATGGAGTTGCGGCATCAGCACCGTTGCCATTTCTAGAATCTGAATTTGGTCACTTTTCTAGATGACCTATAGAGTTTCTTTGAATAAGTACAACCTGTGAAATTGCTACACCTCATTTTTACTTTTTAATAATATCAATTTTTTCACGTAGCTGGGAGAATAAACTGCATTTCAATTATTAGTAGATTTAGAGATAAAAGCGTTTTCTCAGATAAATTAAATCATATAGAACAAAAATTAAGCTTTTTATATTTCATTCTAGCACAGGCCTGACGACTGATAACTTATAACAAATCTCGCGTCTAAAACTTCATGCCAAGACAAGAACTACCCCTCCATCAAACGTCACACATTGTTTTCAGAAAGCAATTCAGTTTTTCTACGACTATGACTTACTTAGCTTTAGGTCCCTCCTACACCTGAGGACACATAGGGCAGCAACAGTGGTTTACCATGACGACCTGTCCTATACTTCTGATGAAAATTCATCGATAGTTTCGAACTTGTCCTGAACTTCCGCAATCATAGTCCTTGCCAGCTTCCCCCCTCCCTCCTCTTTAGCGACCTACCAACGGTCTTTTTAGTCTTCCAGCGCCAAATAAAAAACCCTAGACGACTTGAGTTTTTCGAGATAGCGATTTGAGCAATGAATATCTGTCTTTCCCAGTGAAGACGAATTTTACTTCCATCTTAGTACATTGTACCTTTTTAGGCAAAAAAGGTACATTTTACCTACTTTAAATGGAGCCAAAAATTAGACTCGGTGGCAATCCTGAGTACGATACAGTTTTAAGAAGCAGCTTTACATCCATACACAGTATTTTAATTTAGACTGCATTTGTTTCATAAAAAGGTATTGAAATTAAACTAAAAATTAATACCAAAAATGGCAGAGCAAGAAAAAAAAACCTATCAGCTTCTAAAATTCAACTGCTCACTCAGTACTTGTTTGAGTCTTCGCAAAGAAACCAGTTCTTCCTCACTAGTCTTGGCCTTTTCCAAAAGGTTCAATCGCTCAATAGTAAGCTGACTGTTCTTTTCCCTCTCTGTTTGCAAGTCCTATAAAAGGGAAAATAAAAATGAGCTACTAGAAAATCACAAACAGACAGCTAGATAGCTGCCTGCTCTACTAGACAGCTACTAGAAGAGTCAGATAAAATAGAAGAGTCAATGGAAGAGTCAGATAAAATCACGAACAGACAGCTAGATAGCTGCCTGCTCTACTAGACAGCTACTAGAAGAGTCAGATAAAATAGAAGAGTCAATGGAAGAGTCAGATAAAATCACGAACAGACAGCTAGATAGCTGCCTGCTCTACTAGACAGCTACTAGAAGAGTCAGATAAAATACAACGTGATTTGCAAAGAAGCCATCAAAAGCAAAACCTGTGGATTGATGATCCTTGGATTGAACTCTCCTTGCCAATATGACGATCAGCTGAAAAATATTTGAGGGAGGCGGGATTACTATGCGCCCCTGAGAAAAAGACATGGCAACTAAAACCTTGACGGCTGTCAACACCATATCAATGACTATGGAGGATCTTTATTGGCAAAAAGTATTGGTAAAAATGCATTTCTTATCAAAATTAATCATAACGCACTAGAAATAGAAAATTTGATAAATTCACAAATTGCGATAAAGAAAGAACAATTAAGATAAGCAATACAAGCGAACGAAAATAACTATTAAATATAATCGGAAGAAATCGGAAGAAATCGAAAGTATAGAATGTGAACCATTTGTGAAATATGTTCTTACTATGTTTTGCTTCTGGACTTCTTTATTGCAATATTAGCTTCTCATTTATAAAGCAAAAATCCAAAACCATAGGCAGTGCAATAGCGCTGCATAAGTAAAGAGCAATTTTTTTTTAGACTAGGGCACTTCGTATCTAAGAAGTTGTCGTAGAAACTTCGGAAAGGGTTCATTCGAATGGAGATTGAAGGGGCTAGTGCCCTCTTTAATAGTCAAAAGTGATCGGAGGCCAATTAACTTCCCTCCAACACCCAACGCTCCCCAAACACATCCAATCAAAATTTTGAGATAGTCATTTTGTTCAAAGTAGTTGAAAGGTCTGGAAATTATGTATTTAAGGATGAAGACCCCCCCCCCTACTGCCCTCAGTGCAAGGGTTATAAGTTATTCACTGGAGGCATATAAGGTTTATTTGGAAAGGGTGATCGTATAAACTTCGTAGGGGGCTCATTGGATGGCTAATCAGAATTTTTTATTGCCCTTTTTGAGTGTCAGAGTGATCAGAGCGTGGATACCCCCCCCCCACACACACACACCTAGTATTTTCCCGAAATACATCTGATAGAAATTTTGAGATGGCCATTTGTTGTCGTAGAAACTTTAAAAAGACCTCTTTCGATTGGAAATTGAAAGGGCCAGTGCCCTTTTTAAAAGTCACGAGTAATTGGAAGGCAATTAACCCCCTCCCACGCCCACTATTTCTCCGAATATATCCAATCAAAATTTTTAGAAAGGTCCAGAAAATATGTCTCTTAGGATTAAACCCCTCCCCCCCACAGCCCTAAGGGCAATGGTTGTAATTACGCCCTGGGGGAATGTAAGGAGTATATAGAAAAGGTAACCGTAAAAACTCTGGAATGGGCTCATTTGATTGAAAACCAGATGTTCTAGGACCCTCTCTGAGATTCAGAGTGACCGGAGGGTGGATACCCCCCCCCTCCCCACACACACACATTGTATTTTCCCAAAATGCATCTGATTGAAATTTTTATATGGCCATTCGATGTCACAGAAACTTCGAAAAGAGCTCATTCGATCAAAAACTGAAAGAGCTAGTGTTTTTTTTTTTTTTTTTTTTTCATAGTCGAAAGTGATTGGAGGGCAACTAACCCACCTCCCACGCCCACCATTTCCCCAACACATCCAATAAAAATTTTGATATAGCCATTTTGTTCAACATAGTTGAAAGGTCCGGAAAATATGTCTTCAAGGATGACAACCCCATACAGCCCTTAGGGCGAGGGTTCTAAGTTATGCCCTGGGGGCATATAAGGTGTATATTGAAAGGTTGATCGTAAAAACTTCGAAAGGGACTCATTGGATTGGTAATCAGAAGTTCTAGCGCCCTTTTTAAGATTCAGAGTGATCAGACAAGTACAAAGTCACCAACAAGTGCTCTGAGCAAGTGGTTAGTGTCATTATGTAAACCACTCATGTCGACACAGATTTCTTACATTAAGAATTCGTCAGAACTTGTAACAAAAAACTAAAAGAAGTGGAAATGTCTCCATATTCTATAATCTCAAGTTTCGACATAGTATCAATGTATACGAGCATTCATGTAAAAGCCGCAGAAATTCTTCTTAAAAGAAAGATATTAAGAAATTTTGGCTTAATTAGTGATGAAACAGTTTTGGAAGTCGGTGTAATTATGAATTTAGTTGGGTTGTGCAACACGTTCTCTTATTTTTTTTCAATTCACAGTGGGTTTTTTCGAACAAGTAAATGGTTTACCCATGGGGGCCCCTTTAAGTCCTTTATTGGCAAATTGTTTTGAAAGAAATATTGAAAAAACAGAGTTAGATTCACATTTTTAAAACACAAATTTTGGGGGAGATATATGGATGACTTAATTTCAGTATGGAATTATGGGGAGGAGGAATAAAAAGGTTTTTTTTTAAAACATCTTAATTTTTGGGGAGGTGATTTAAAATTTACAATAGAATTAGAAGAGGATAAGAAACTTCCTTTTCTGGATGTTCTTCTTTTAAAAAATGAAAATAGTCTGGATTTTAAAATTTATAGAAAACCTACTAACAATAATAGATTTTTGACCTTCTCTGGTCATGCTCGCCAAGTAAAAAATGTATAATCACATCCTTAACTGACCACATTTTTAGAATGTGTTCTCCAAAATTCATTGAGGAGGAATTATTGTTGTTAAAAGAAATTTTAATAAGTAACCAGTATCCGGGTTGGTTAATTGACCAGACTTTTTCGAAATGAAGAAAAAAATTTCTAGAATTTTCTGACGATATTCTGGAAACAACAGAAAAGAAAGATAATTTTTGTTCTCTACCATATGTTCCAGGTTTGAGTAAAAAACTTAAAAGAATTTTACAAAATAATGGTTTAAAGGTAGCTTTAAGAGGTAGTAATACTTTGGCTAGTTTTTTTATTACTGGAAAGGATCGAACTTCCGTAGAGCAACAACCTTAGACCTTAGATCCTCCAGAGCCAGGGGTGGCGCATAGGGCGTCTACGAAACCTCGCCAGACATCTCGGAGCTGAGCTGCAGCCGTGACATCCTCCCACTGTGGTTGAAGAGACAACTCCGCATTTCTCAGGTCTCGGTCGTACTGTCGTCGCAAGGTGTGTCTTGGTCGACCTCTTTTTCGCCTCCCCTCGGGACGCCAATCATATACTGTATTCAAGGTATGTCCATCTCCGACGTTTCAGAAGGTCAGTAACTAATGGCTGACCGGTTCGTCGGCGAACTTCTATGTTGGTGACCTTTTCCTGCCACGATATGTTCAGGATTCTCCTAAGGCACATGTTTTCAAAGGCTAGGACACGTTTCTCCAGCTGGGTGTTTAGTTTCCAGCATTCACTAGCATAGAGGAGGATGGACATCACATTGCTATTCAGGAGGCGGAGTATTTACTACTGCGCCAGACTGGTTTCAACTTGCTAAAAGCTGATGTCGCTTGTCCAATTTTCCTCTTGATTTCGTTGGCTATTTCACCATCGTATTCGATCCAACTCCCGAGATATTTAAATTCCTTGACCTGCTCAATAGTTTTATTTTTGCATTTTAATATGAGTGGGGAGTCAGATGTGGCCATACTCTTTGTTTTACTGACATTTACTGCAAGTCCCATTTTCTCGGCCTTTTCGTCTATGGCGTCGAGTAGCAGCTGCAGTCGCAGTTTCGCTTCTTCAAGAAGAACGTCATCTGCGAAGTCCAGATCAGAGATCTTTTGGCTGCTAATCTTCACTCCAATGCCTGAAGACTGCCGTAGAATATAGTCCATTACAATGACAAACAGAAACGGGGATAGGACACACCCTTGTTTGACACCAGACATTATCTTGAAGAAACGCGTGTCCCCATTTTCTGTGCGTACACAGCATTCACTATCCTCATATAGTGCGATTATCATTTTGACTAGTTTATCAGGTACTCCGTAATATTTCAAAATCTTCCATAAAGTGTCTCGGTCAACAGAATCGAACGCCTTTTCAAAATCAATGAAGAGCAGGTACAGCTTTTTGTTCCATTCTCTGGACTCTTCCATCATCAGTCTAAGAATGAAAATAAGATCAGAGCAAGACCTACCAGGTCGGAACCCATGTTGCTCTTCCCTGAGATGTGAGTCTAGGGCTGCTCTTAGGCGTTGTAGTATTACTGAGGCTAGTATTTTACTAGGCACAGACGTCAAATTGATGCCCTTCCAATTGTCACAAATTTGTGCATCGCCTTTCTTGAAGAGTTTGACCAGTATACCTCTGGTCCAATCTTTTGGGACTTTTTCGTTGTTCCAGATGGCCACTAGAAGAGCAAACCATACGAATATGCAGGCTCGAAGGGACGCTTTCAGCATCTCTGCCGTGATCCCATCGACTCCAGGTGCACGTCCATTTTTCAGCTTTTTCACAGCTGTCGTCACTTCTTCCGTGCTGGGTGGGTCAGCACTTACGTCAATTTGTAAAAATGGCGTATCCGGTACTGTTTCTGGATCATCAGGTCTGGGCCTATTTAAGACTTTCTCGAAATGTGAGGCCCATCTCTCGTCAGCTTTCTGTGGATCCGAAATAACGTCTCCATTTTCATCTTTTACAAGGGATGTACGATTTATTTTCTTTCCAACTATCTCGTTTGTTAGTCGATAAACCATTTTTGAGTCTCCTTTCTTTGCAGCTTCTTCTGCAAGCGCTGCTTTTCTCTCAATGACACTTCTTTTGTCTTTCCTGGCACTTCTTTTCACCGCTTTATCCTCTTCTTTGTAGCGGAGCTGTAATTGGGCTTTTTGCTCTGGGCTCGACGTATTCAGGATAAGCGTTCGGGTCTCCTTGCGTTTACTGATGTATTTCCAGGTGTCATCCGACATCCATTCTTCTTTCTTTCTTTTCTTTAAGCCAAGGTTGGCCTTCGCAACGTCATGGTACACACTCTTGACTGAGGTCCATGTATTCTCAACATCAAAGTCATTGGTTTCGTCGAGCAGATTTAACGCTTCAAATCCGTTATGTAGAGATATGCAGAAGTTTTTGCGGATGTCAGGATCTTTCAGCTTATCGGTGTCAAATTGTTTATGTGTTGCAGTGTTAGTTTTCCTCTTCTGAGCTTTCAGTTTGATTCTTACTTCGGCTATCATCAGGATGTGATCTGAATTAACATCCGCTCCTCGAAAACCCCTCACGTCACATAGGCTACTTCTCCAACGTCTTGACATGAGGAAATGGTCGATTTGAATCTTCGTTCGGCCGTCGGGGGACACCCATGTGTACTGGTGAATCGTTTTATGGTCGAACATACTACCACCTATTATCAAATCGTTGCTTAGTGCATAATCGATTAGGAGTGTGCCATTCTCATTTATCTCTCCCATGCCATGTGGGCCCAGAACTTCAGGGCAGTACTGGCGGTCTGCACCAACTTTAGCATTTAGATCGCCAACCACGCAGAGTACATCATGCCTGGGAACGTCTTTGGTGACCGAGTGTAGCATGTTATAGAAAGCATCTTTCTCCTCTTCATCAGCTTCGTTAGTTGGAGCGTAGCATGCGATGATGGTCATTTTTGTGTGGTTTGATACGAAGCGAGCTGTCATTATACGTTCGTTAACTGGGTTCCAGTTTGTCATTGCTTTGTGTGCAAGTGGCGACATCAGAAGTCCTACACCAGCGCGGTGGACGGAAGGGTGACCACTAAATGCCATGACATATCCATCACCGAACTTCTCTAATCCATTTCCAGTCCACCTTATTTCACTGAGAACGAGTATATCGATGAGGTATTGTCTCATCTCTTTAAGAACATGCTCTGTCTTGGATATCTGGTTCATCGTTCTCACGTTCCAAAAACCCATCTTTAGATTCTGTTTCGCAGTCAAAAATCGGTTCCGGGGGCATGCAGGGGTCGTTATCTGGGGAGGTGATGTATCCGAGGCTGTTGTAGACGTTTCAGTTGCAGTTGTTTTTCCCCTGAGGGTTGCCCCTCAAGGTCCCGGGTGTGGGTTGCAAGCCCACAGCCCAACCCTCCTCATTTGCGGACTAGGGGCCAAGGTTCAAGCAAACTTTCAGGAAAACTATCGAAATTAAAAAACAAAAAAATTATTCAAGAATAATTCCATATACAGAGATACATGAGAATTTGGATTAAATTTAATTTATGATAATTTACTGAGGTCAAATAAAATAAATATCCCTTCACCTAAGAACTATGACCTCTGTCCAACTGATATGTCAGATAAATCTAATGAACCGGAACCGAAAAGGTCAAGGAGATTTGCTTGCGCTGTTCCATTGAAAAGAACAAGAGCAATAAACTATATGTAATTAGTTTATTGGGTATGAATTTCGTTTGTTTTTATTGATGTCTTTTAGTTTTACTGCTGATAATGAACACTGTACATGTGTTCGAAATATCCAGTTAAAAAATTTTATATCTCTTCACTGTCGATTAAAAGGTTTCATCCCTATTTTTGAATTGTTATACTTTCGTCATGGAAAGGCAGTGTGGTCTTCGAAGTTATCTATATTTGAAGTCATATTATTTGGTGAACTTTTTATTCGTCTTGAATTTCGTTTTTTTTCTAGTGATTTTTGTTCGTTTTAATGTTTAATATGACTCTAACTTTTATTTAAACTTTTTATTTAACATAATGCAAAAGCGGAAGCTTTTTTCAGTATTTTCTTCCCATGTAAATTTTAGTGTTAGGAGCATACGACCTTTTGAAAAGAGGGGTTAAATAAAATAAACAAAGGAGCGGGGAAACAGTAAATTGAAAGCTGCATCGGTACTTGTATGATATACCCCCTACCAAATATTCTTCTAATATGTTTCTCTGGCGCTCAATCCAAATGCAATATACCAAAGTAAGATAAAAAATGCAATGCTTTAGAATCTGGGTAGGATGGGGCAAGTTATACATTGAAATGGCTAGCAATACTTGTAGGATAAACACCCCCCCCCCCAACCGCTCACGTTGTTCATTCATTGACGTATTACAGAACCTGTTTTTTTCCGTTAGTTTCTTTTAACTTAGCTCGAGATAAGACAAAGAGAAGTGACAGAATAGATGGGAAATATATAAATTGGGATTTAAATTTGAACATTAGGGAGTGGGGGTAAAGTATAGTGGGTCTTCATCCCTAATGTGTTAGGTACAATTATTCAGCATATTATGTAGTAAGAATTGTTTTCTAAATTCACACTGTTCAAATACTTTACCCCACCCCCTGATGTTCAAATATATAGCCCAAATTATATATTTTCCATCTATTCTGTCACTTCTCTTTGTCTTGTCTCGCGCTAAGCTGAAAGAAACTAACGAAAAAAAAAAACAGTACACGTCAGTTCTATAATGCATCAATGAATGAACAACTTGAATTATAGGGGGTATATCATATAAGTACCACTGTAGAATTTTAATGTATACCTTGTCCCATCCCACTCTGTACCATCCTTTTCCACTTCACATTCTACCATCTTTGGTTAAAACCTTTGTTAATTATCCATACCTTTGTTAATACCTTTGTCTATATCCATACCTTTGTTAATTCCTCCAGCTTAGATGAAAGTGAGGTTTTTTCTTCACTAAAAGCCCGCTCAAGCTTTTGACGCTTTTTCTCTTCATTTTTCGTAACTGTAACGACTTCACCACTAAGTGAGTTGACTTCTGCTAAAGCTCTGGTTAGTCCTTCTTCTTTTAAAGCAAGCATGTCTGTTAAGTGGGATACCTGGTTTCGTAAGAAAGATATTTCTTTCATACTAATTTTTTGCACCTGTAAGAGTAAAGCGTAAAGCTAAAAAATGAAGCTATTACGTTGGAAAAAAGAGAGACAGCCACAGCAGCCCGTATTAATTTCAGGTCCCAATATGATTAATCCTAACACTTTATGGGTGGGTGCTAAAATTAATACACGCATAGCTAATTCTCTCCAGAACTTGTGTCTAGTTCGCGTACTAATGTGTAATAACGTGTATTAATTTTGACCAATGGCTTGTCACTGCCTGGCACAAATCCCACCCACAGATATTGACATAACATCACAATAGAATTAGTATTTGATCTAAAAACTAGGTATGCCAATGGGAAGGAGGGAAGACTAGGCTTTGAAATTTTTCTTTTAATATTTTCATTGAAAAATACATTTTTTCATTGAAAAAAAAAGAAAAACATCAAAATTACCTTCCCTAAAGCTAAAAAATGAAGCTATTACGTTGGAAAAAAGAGAGACAGCCACAGCAGCCCGTATTAATTTCATGTCCAAATATGATTGATCCTAACACTTTATGGATGGGTACTAAAATTAATATACGCTTGGCTAATTCTCTCTAGAACTTGTGTGTATTTCGCGTACTAAGGTTTAATAACGTGTATTAATTTTGACCAATGGCTTGTCACTGCCTGGCACAAATCCCACCCGCAGATCACACATAGAATTAGTCTTCACAATACACAATAGACACAATCACAATAGAATTAGTATTCGATGTAAAAACTAGGTATGTCAATGGGAGGGAGGGAAGACTAGGCTTTGAAGTTTTTCTTTAATATTTTCATTGAAAAATATATTTTTTCATTAAAAAAATGAAAAAACAACAAAATTACCTTCCCTAGATTTTGAAAAATACAATTTGTCCCCCACCCCCTACCCTTTCATAAATTGACAACGCGTCAAGATTGAAAACACTACCGGTGAATTTGAAGGGACATAGTAACACGTTAGGAACTAATAATTTCTGAGATATTAAGTTTAAATTCCCTTCCCATTCCTTAAGGATTCACACATCTTTTGTCCACCCGCATTTTGAATATGCTTGTCCAGTTTAGCACCCCGCTATCTCTCGTGAAGAACTGGAAAAAATTGAATCAATCTAAAAGAGACTTGCGAATAATTTCCAAAGAAAGCAAGTTGCCATACTCTCTGCTCCTAAGAAAAGCTAGCTTAGAAACCCATGAGTGCAGGAGGGTTTCGAAGTGCCTCCTTTTTGCAAAAAATGCAATAACAAACCCTCGGACGCTAAGTATTTTCCTAAAACGACACTCCCCATCCAGATTACGGCCCGCCTCGAGCTGTTTCTGAGCCCATCGCTATTTTGCCCCCCATTCGCTGCGTTACTTCCAGATATGGGACAACTTCTGTCCCATTCATTACAGAAAAAATTAATAAAATATTTCATTGGTTTTTCCCTTTTTTCTTCTTTTTATTGAATGATGGTGCTGCCCAGGTTTTTGCATTTATTTGCTTGTTCCCCCCCCCCACTCTTTTTTATTGTCTTTTTTGATTTTTATATATATATATATATATATATATATATATATATATATATATATATATATATATATATATATATATATATATATATATTTATATTTCATTCTCTTTTCTGTGTTTATTCGCTTATTTTTGTCCCCTTTTTATAGTTTGACCAGTTTTTATCTTTTTAACTTTTTATTGACTTTATAAAGTTAAATTGTTGATACTATTTTGGTGGTCCTTTTAATTTTTATATATATTTATATCTTGTTTTTTCTTTGTAACTATTCACTTGTTTTGTCTTCCCCCTTTTTTTTAATGTTGCTTTTATTTATTATATTTTTTAACTTGTGTTTGTGGTGGTTTTTTAGGTTTAGTTTGACCAGTTTTTATCTTCTTAGATTTTTAATTGACTTTTTACAGTTAAATTATTGACTCACAAATGATCATTAATTCTGATTTTTCTTTTTCGCTGTTGATTTTGCATTTTTGACAGTTTTGGTACTTTTATATGATTTGTCGACTCCGAGGTCCAAATTTGGCCCTTTGTGGGCTTATGATAGTGATTTTTGAAATAAATATCTTATCTTATCTTAAGGGGATAAGGTACCTTAAAGGTTCACCCTACTTACCCATTATCAACTTTTTTAGTTCATGTGGCAAAACTATTTCGAATTGATTGAGTGGTCTTGACATAACTTTAAGAGCTTGGATAAGAGATCCGAATAAATGACAGAAAATCAAAGGCGACAAATACCTTCACGGAAGTCTCAGAAATCACTTAAATTCTTGCATTTCGTGCTGAAGATGGAACTATTCAGTTTTAACGAAACTCACATAATCAGAAAATGTGATTTTTTTTCTATTAAATGGAGCATAATTTTCTTTTTAAAGTTCAGTATAGAGCAGTCCCTGAAAATATTCTAGCGTATCTACAAGGAAAACGCTAAATATGATACGAACAATTTGGCCTCTTTAGGAGTTCCCTTTGGTGTCACTAACTTTGATTGACAAGCTCGCCAACACAAGGGACGTAAAATTTGACGGTCTATTCAGTCAAATTTCACATTTAAACCACTAATTCTCGAGAGATCTCAATGATGGCTAGTCTCATGGGAGAATTTACTAATAAGCCCCTTGTCTTCATGATGGTCAGTGCTACTACTTACAACTCACTGAAGCAACCACCTGAGGCGAACACAGATACGGTCACTCCTTCATCCCAATCTGGTTAAATCTTCTTCTTTACACCCTCCCAGGAGGTTCAGATTTCCTTTAGATATTTCCTAGCGACATCCTCTTACCCCAGCCGTAGACGACCTGCTCTCCATTTGGCCCTAGACGGCTGGCCGAAACTTGAAATCTCTGGTAATCTGTCACCCTTCACCCGCAGAACGTGCCCAAGCTATCTCAGTCTTTCTCTCATTATAGCCCCAGAAAGCGGGATTGAGCCACACTTTTTAGGCAATTTCTCTGGAAAACACCAAGAGGATCTTCCTCCGTTTTCGGAGTGCCCACGCTTTGGAGCCATACTTGACCACTGTCATCACTGTAGCTTCCAATACTCTAATCTTTGTTCGCAGACTTATCTTCCTATTCTTCCAAACTTTTTTCAACTGCGAAAAAACACCCTGGGCCCTGGCTGTTTTACCATTAACATCTTCACTGCACCCCCCGTTCTTACTAATAATACAACCTTGGTAAGTGAAAGTGTCCAATTGACCAATCTTATAGTTACCCAACATCACTTTTTCATCTTCACTTACTCCTATCCTTAGCTACTCAGTCTTCTTAACATTAACTTCCAAGCCTACTCTTGCACCATGAACTAGCAAAACCTCTAAAAATTCATTTATTTTGCCAACAATTTATCTAAAATATTTAAATTATCAGCATAACCTAAGTCTAGGAGAGTTTTACTTCCCGATTTGGTTCCGTGTCATCTCATTGCCTTTGCTGTGCTCCTTAGGACAGACTCCCTTAAAATGATCCTTACAAATGGGGGTAGAATGCAAACCTGCTTAACTCCTCATTTATTATGGAACCAGCAACTAACCTCATTTCTTATCTTAATCTTATCTTCTTATCTTATCTTAACTGCAGCAATGTTACTCTCATACATAGCACTAACCACTTTAATGTATTTGTCAGTTATACCATACAAGGGCGAGATCTTCACTAAAGCTATTCTATTAGCTGAATCAAATGCTTACTTATAATCTATAAAACTGAGGACTAAAGATGTTTGATAACTCAGGCACTTCTTAATTATTAATCTAAGAGTGACAATATGATCGACATATCCTCCCCCCTTATTAAAACCCCACTGTTCTTCTCTTAAAACTTTAACTACAGCATTTCCAAATCTAAAAAGTATCATCATACAAAGTGGTTTACTACCAACAAAAACCAGGCTAATGCTTCTATAATTACAATAAAAACTATTATCAACTTTCTCATATAGGGGTTTTATTAGAATTTTCCTAAAATCACTAGGCAATTCCTCTTTTTCGAAAAGCACATCCATAACCTTCAGTAACTTATTTCTAACATCATAACCACCATATTTGAGAAACTCATTTACCACACTATCAGCACCTGGGGCCTTTTTACTTTTTTAATACTATTAGTACTCTCGCTAATTCTTCCTCGTAAAATAAATCTTCCTTCACAACCAAGGTGTCTCAAACTTTTTCATTTTCTTCTATATCGTTTCCTGTAACTCTATCCCGGTTTAGCACATTCTCAATATGTTCTGAACATCTCTCTTAAACTCTTTTCTTATCAGTAATTATGGCCCGTTCCTATATTTAACTGGCAGATCGACTGCTCCCTCTCAATTTATTAAAGTATCAGTGCGATTTTTTACAATTCTGCCGTCTGGCCGCATCTTCCAGATCCTCGGCAATTTTATCCATGGCCTCCACTTCACATTTCCTTAGTTCATATTCACTTTCTTTACATTCCTCTTGTTTTCGTATGATCTATCACTCTGATCATTCTTGTGCAGGCCCCTTCTTCTCTCTATTAAACATAAAGCATTTTCACTTTTATTCCTAGCTGTGTTTTTAGCTTTCTTCCCTAAGACGCCTTCAGTCAGTTCACAAACTGTTTTCCAAAATTGTTCCATCAATCTTCTAAATTGTCAAATTTTAAACTCTCCATTTTAGTATTAAACTGTTCCTAGAAGGTTTCTCTCAAATTCTCTTCATGGAGTATAACAACATCATAGCTTCCCGGAAGGTAGTTACCCTTCCGCAATGTCAGCTTTAAATTAACCCTAGACACTACTAGAGGGTGATCTTTACTATTAACATCAATAACAGCACTCCTATATACCCTAGTATGTTGTATCGATACTGCCGGTTTTCTGTTTACCATAACATAATCAATAAGGTTAGCTGTCTTACCATCACGTGAATACCATGTCAACTTATGGGCCATTTTTGACCAAACACCGTATTGGTTATAACTAGGTTGTTATACCTACAAAATTACAAAAGCCTATAGCCATTACTGTTTTCTTTTCCTACACCAAATTTACCTAGGCTAGGATACCATCTTTCCCTATTTCTACCAACCTGGGCATTTAAATCTCCTAGCAAAAACACCATATTTCTACCTGGTACCCTGTCTATTTGCTCCTGTAACTGTAAATAAAATTCATCTGAGTCACTAGTATCTCCGTCAGTTGGTTCAAAGGGGCATATACTACTATAACTGATACCCTGAACTTTTTAGTCATAAAATGAGCAATTAGTATTCTATTATTAATACCTTCCCAGCCTAAACAAGACTTAGTATCTTCCTTATTCATCATGAGCCCTACTCCCTGTTTATGTACCCCATCCTTCCTGCCTGAGTAAACAAATTCTATGTCACCTAATTAATAATAATAACCTAATAAGGTTAGCTGTCTTACTATCACGTGAGCACCATGTTAACTAATGAGCCATTTTATGACCAAATATTGAACTTGTTACAACTAGATCAGCCGACGCTGAAATCGCAAAGTGATTTTTAAAGTCTCATATTAGCTTAATTTTTAATACATCCACCATCTATTAGAGTTATTCTATAGTTTAGTTTATAAATCAGTTCCCATGGTCAGTTTATTTGTAACTGATTAAGTCTGGAATCAGACTGACAAGGAGCAACAATACTTAGATTACGTTAAATGTTGTAGACTGAAGAAACTTCTTTTAAAGTAGCAAAAACCTTTATAGCTAAACAGTGTTTACTACAAACGTAACGCCATCTATCAAGAGTTTTATTGTTAAGGCGTTTCTACAAAATGTTGGAAAGCAAGGAAAGAAACAATAATTAGTTTCGCAGCCTCTACAATTCATTCATAAAAAAAATCGATGCTCTGCATTCATAAAAAAAATGTACAAATAAACTGACCGATGATATTCCCCTATGTCTGCAAGAATACGCGAAACTAATACTTTACTGAGAGCATAAAACCCATGCATAAAACAACGCTTTATTTTTATATCGTAAAAAATATCCTGAAAGGTTTTGTATTTCTACTCTACAATAGCGTTGTAAAATTACCGTAAAATAAAAATTTGGTAAGTAAAATCGGTAAAATAAGGTAAAATACGGAAAAATTGGTAAAATAAGGTAAAATAAGGTAGTCCCTAGGACAGGATAAAATTGGTGTTTTAGTTGCCCTGTAGTAACAAGACCAGTTGAGAATTTTTTTTAAGCACCACTTTCAGGTTTTAATAAACATTTTTAATGATTCTGATTTTCCTGGGCTTAAAAAAGATAATACCCCATCACCTAAGGTTTCATCAATTTAATTGACAGTCTAGTTTATCCTTTTGGTTAACACACATTTTTGATGGGCTACTAAAAGTTTTTAACCCCCCCTCCTCCCAAAAAAGTCCTGGATACGATCATGAGAATCATATTTCAATTTCTGACTCCATCCTCCCGTCGTCTCTCCCTTAGAACTATTTATAGGTACTTCCGTATTATATGGTACATATTTGAGAATTTACATCGCAAAGATCAGACAATAACCGGTTTTCATGATCTTTATACCAGACAATTAGCTTTGGCTCGGAGGAAAACTACATTGTAGCTAACTTTAATTAAATATTTAGTAGGTATTTAGTTAGGTTAGATTACACATTTAATATAATGCAGTCTCCCCCCCCCTTCATAATTATTTGTTGTAGTTTCCATAATTTTGTTACTAAACTATTATGCTTTCATCATATTTTGTTTTATTTCATTAACATTCACCAAACTTCACTTCTTGAGTATATACTATATAAAACGGAAGTACCTAATTATGTATTTATGTGAAGATTCTTTCAAAACAACTGCTGAAACACAAGGGTCGTTAAGCTAGAATAAGAATTTCTTAAGGCACTTTAGTCGGTAACAGCTCATTCGGTGGTAATTGGTTGGAAAGCGGGCAAAATATTAGAAAGGGCACTGGAACTTTCGATTTTTAATTGATTGATCCCCCTAAAAAGTTTATTCGACCACCCCTTACACATTAAGTGCCTTTGGGTAAAAATAAAAGAACAAATATTAATACAATCAACCGTTAGGGGTCTTTACTTTAGGTAATGCTATACGATTGCCTCTGACTTAAACAGGAGTTTAGCAATTTCAATTTACCTTCTAATGACGATCTGGAATTATTCAAGGGGAAAAAAGGGAGGATTCAATTCCTGGTGTGGCCGGTTATTTGGTTCGGGACGGGGTCAATAGCGTGATTCTGTAAGCTCAGCCAGAGTCAACCCAGTTCTAAATGGGTACCTGGAGAAATCTGGGGAAGGTAAAAAGGAAGGGTGTGCGAAAGCACAGGATGGTTGGCCCCCAGCTCCACATTGCGCTTTCTGGCCGAAGGGCTACGAAACAGAGATCAATACCGCCGGTTTAGACCTTGAGGGTATAGTGTCTTTATGCTTACTGACTAATGTATTCTGTCACACGTCACTTCTCTTTGTGGCTATGAAACCATCATTTTTCAAATCTTACATTCAGATAAAAAAACTGAGTTTGTTCTGGCTAATTAACAAGTACCGAGAATTCTTGCCCGATCTTGTTGGTGAATAGTCTATCACTTAATCTAGTAGCTTGGTTTTTTGGTTAAGACATCATTCATAATCATCTGTATAAATGGATGAAACAGGAAGCTAAAATAACAAAAAAAGAAAAATACATAAAAAACCTCATTCACTTGAATGGTTGGGGGGGGGGGCAGACAAAACTAATAGTATAGCATTCTAACCTGATAAAAACTAAGTTTATTTTCTCGTCAGAAACAACAAAATTAGAACACTGGAACTGGATTGGTGTTTAAGAACTTTGATTCAGTTCCACAAACACTCTTTTTCTTCAAAATGGGACTTTCACGGTTTACACAAATTGTCATTCAATGACGAAGATAAGAAATTGTCGATAGTTTTTGCCATCTTTCCATTCTATTCAGTAAAAAAAAAAAAAAAAAAATATATTCTTCTCTACGTTTTTTTTCGTTAGATATGTTATAGATGTCTATGGTTTTTCGTTATTATGGTATTTCATATTTCTTATTTCCTTTTTCGTATACACGGTATTTCATATTTCATTTTTTGTATTTCATATTTCATTTTCGTATATATGACATTTCTCTATGGGTTTTTTCGCTTATCATCTATAACATCTCTATGGTTTTTCGTTATTAAAGTATTTCATATTCTCGTATAGAAGGTATTTCATATCTATTATTTCATTTTCGTATATATGGTATTTCTCTATGTTTTGTTTCGCTTTTCATCTATAACATCTCTATGGTTTTTCGTTATTATGGTATTTCATATTTCTTACTTCATTTTTCATATATATGGTATTTCTCTATGTTTTTTTTTTTTTCGCTTTTTATCTATCACGTCTAGCCAATGTGGCCTAAGAACTTTATTTATTGGACTATGATTTTAATACCTCTTCCTTTTTCTCCTCCAACTCAGTAAGCCGGTCAATGGTTTCAGTCAGCCTCTCTTCAACAGACTTAAATTCTCCTTCTTTTATCATTAAACGATTCTGCATACATACAAGCTTTTCCAGTTGCCTTGAGCTTATTTCCTTCTCCTTCTTCAAAAGCATGCGGTTTGTAGCAGTACTTTCTTCCAAAAATTCCTCAAGGTACTTGATATGTCGTTCAAGGCTATTTAGTCGTAGCTCATAAATGTCGCTCAGTTCTGATGCAGATGGATGCTGCAAACATAATGATAAAATATAGTCATTGGAAACTATCTACCAATATAATCGTCTTTTGTCCGTAACTATTAGCCAATCACTAATATTCAGCTCTTAAAACTATTATATGATGTTATATTATAAGTATAAGGAGTATGAATGAGTATAACGAGTATATGAGTATAATTAGTATGAGTTATACTATGAGTACGATTATACCTTATATGAGTATAATGAGTATACTATGAGTATATACTATGAGTATACCAAGGCCTGAAGCTAACGGGTATTTCTCATTATTGCACGGTCAGTAGATTTCATTCAACAATGACTAATTTTACAAGAAAGACGTAATGAAATGAATAAAAATTGATTATTGGCTAAGTTATCTGTAAGCTGTGATATAACGAACAATTTTTATAAGCTGATTAAAGAACATTTGAAAATACAAGCCTTTTCCTAAACAAAGCTAAAGAACGAAGCTCTTTACGCTAAAGTTTGACCCTTTCTCTTAACTCTACTTTTTAAAACTTTTTTACGTAAGAAACCTTAGCGTAAAGAGCGGGGC
>NC_088865.1:49315992-49370926 GCF_032884065.1 Artemia franciscana
CAGATTACCAAAGATTTTTCTTTTCGGCCAAACGTCTGAGGTCAAACGAAAACCAGGTCGTCCCCAGTTGAGGTGAGAGGATGTCATAAGAAAAAATCTAAGGGAGATGGCCCCTGACTGGGGCCAGGTATGTACGATTTTCTTTTGGGGGGAAGGGGTGGCAACAAAATTTTGGGGAATGGATAATAAAACAATCTGATAATTTAAATAAGAAGCGTCAGAAATCTAATAAAATTTAGGAATTTGGGGAAACCCTGGGCCCTGAAGTTCCACGACCATACCTAGGGGATTTGAGAAAGCATTCAAAGATGGATTTCAAAAATGATAATTATAAAATTATGTAATACAGTACCCTTAATTTCCTTTTCCCGAATCACTAAATTAAACTCCACTTTTTAATAGGCCCCTTAAGACAGGACTTCATTCACATAGGATGATGATAGTTTCCTACAATTCTTATACAGTGCTGGATTTGCACCTATAAAAGGGCATATTTTTCGATCGCACACTGTTATAGGAAGAACATAAATAAGAAAAACTATACAAATATATAATAGCGATGTTCAGTAATTTTGTGGAAGAACTATAATGACAGATTGCATTTTAGGTAGATGACGTTCATTTACTTTTAGGTAGTAATTAGGTACTTTTAGTTACTTTTGGGTACATTTATGTAGATGAAGTTCATTTAATATTTTGCTATGAACAAACTGTTACATAAAGCACCATTACAAAAAAAAACCTTAAAAAAAAACTTTTTCGCATGCTAACCAATGGTCTGCGTTGCGCAGATATCGATCTTCTGATTCGTTGCTTTCGGCCGAGGGTGCAATGCGTGGTTGGGGGGCAAATCCTCCAACAGTTCCCGTGTTTTCTCCCTGGATTTCTCCAGGAATCTATTAAAGCTGGGTTGCCGCTGGCTGAGCAAATAGTCACACCATTGAACCCCATTTCAAACCAAATAACCAGCAACACCAGGATGTGAACCCCTTACCTTAGGATTTCAAGTCTGGAGCGCTTGCCAATCGGCGCAAAAAAGTGAGATAGAATATTTTACAAGAAACTTACAGTGGAAATTTTTTCTTTGACGTGATCTAAAATCATGTTGATGTCTCTCAGTTCAGGTGAATATAAAAACGTTGACAAAGACGGATTTTGTGAGTCCGCACAAGTTCTTCCTGTCACAATAGACTGCTTCTC
This sequence comes from Artemia franciscana, assembly GCF_032884065.1. Taxonomy (NCBI): domain Eukaryota; kingdom Metazoa; phylum Arthropoda; class Branchiopoda; order Anostraca; family Artemiidae; genus Artemia; species Artemia franciscana. The sequence continues at coordinate 49,317,193 of NC_088865.1, forward strand.
TTCAAATTTTAAACAAAATTCTTCTCTATAACAAAAAGAAACCTCTTATAACAAATTCAGTTATCAAAATAATATAATTCAGATGAGTCTATTGCCCTAAAAAAAAGACGAAAAATCAAGTTTTCTCAAAAAGAACGAGAGCTGAATTGGTCTCAGGAGAAGGGTGGGGGGGCACAACATGGGAACACACAAAATAAGTAGACTAAAGAAAAAATTAAGAAATTATAGAAAAACCGTAATATTCTGAACAAGCTTCATTCTAAAGAGTAAAGTCATAATTAGAACATACTGAGTCAGCCTGTATATGAGAGGGGGGGACTGCCGTTCCCTTGGATCTCCCACTCTTTACGCTAGAAATGTTTATTTCAATACTTCAAAAGCTCCAACACAAGAGCAATATAAAGAAAGTTATTTCTCCAAATTTTGAGTATAAAGGGGCTTATTTAGTTGTTTTACTGTAGACTAGTGTTTTCGGTTCGTTTTGAAGGGTTACCAACTGACTATATTTTTGGCATTCTAAAATATTCTCAGGAAAGCACTAATCAGACCTCAGAGCTAACTATGGGGGCTTGTGGGGGGGCAGGAACCCCCTCCCCCCTAAAAAATATAGGATAACTTCTGCTAGTTTTAGCTTTCTACTTCGCTCTTTATTTTTAATTTAAATATACTTATTTTTACTTATATAATACACATAAGAATGAAGATACGGAAAGCAACTGAGAGTAAGGAGCAATTCTCAACTGAAAGTAAGCAGCAGCATTAAAACTCAAAACGAACAGAAATTATCCCACAAATGCGGAGGGTTGCCTCCTTCTCAATAGCTCACTCTTTACGCTAATTTTTTTTTACAACTTTTAAGAACTCCATCTTGTTGAATAGGAAAGATAGTGTTGCTCTAGGTACTCTTCCTATTTCGGAAAATTTTTTAGATCTACGAAATCGATTTCGAATTCGAAGCTCTGTTAAAGCTATTAAGTTTGCTTAAATATTCAGCCTGAACTCATGAAATTGACAATCATAATACAAAAAATTTATTCTTTAGTTCTAATTTTGCTGAATAAAAAAATGTTTATATAATTGAAATTTGTTGTGACTTTAACGAAAAAGAAAAATTCTTCCCAGGCTAGATTACGAAAATCCTTTCACTAATTCCTTAACTTTAGTAGTTCCTGAAAAAAAAGATTATTTGCCTCTATATTTCGTATACTTAATATCTTGATACTCTAGCGCGACAACACTTGTTTAAGTGTGAAAGGTTATGCTTAATATAACGTAACTTAACCACTTAGCATAGAAAATTGCGTAGTAGTGTGAAAGCTGGCTAAATTTACCTTTGAAATCCAGGGAAAGATGTAATCTTTAAAACTGCATATTTGATACGAGAGCCGCCAACAAGCAAACCACACGCAAGAGCATCCATGATTTTGCGTTCAGTCATCAGCTTAGAAAATTCACTATAGAACAACGCTGATCCCTCACTCATAGTAGCCACTAGTAAAATCAACGAAATAATTACATTGCACAGCCCTTCGTCAAGTTGATGTGATGAGTAATCTTCCAGCATGCGCTGCAAAAGGCTGCTAATACTCTTTACAGGTAGCTTCTCTTTCAGGATTGGTTGCAGAGTTTCTTGTTCAGCTAATGGTGCAGGGTGTTAAGGAAATATCATGCTATAATATATAAGCTGTAGAAAAAGAACAGAAGCAAGGAAAAAGAAGATCATAGGTTACATTAAGAAAAATGCAATCATAAAGAAAAACACCAGAGAAAATATCTCATATTTCACAGAGGGAGATAATTTACGAAACTGAAGGGATAAGAATTTTTTATGACAAAGAAAAGAAAATACAGAAAAAAAAGTATTTTTATTGAAGAAGGCGGCCAATTTGTTTTTTTTTTCTTCAATGAAAATGCTAAATAAATTCAATTTCAACTCTAGGAAATGCACAATTTCTCAACAAAGGCAATTACAAATACTCGCCAAATAACATTCCCCAAAAGAAAAGTGAAAACGGAGTTTTTTAGTCTAATTTCAAGGCTGAAAGGTTTTCAATAAAGGGATCAAAATTTGAGGAATCATTATTTAAAGAATTATTGACAGTCTTGTGGCTACTGTACGGACTTATTAATTGAATACTAATCAATTATAGAAGCAAAGAAAGCATTATAACTTTTTAAGTATTAAACCTTAAGACTTCAATGAATAACAATACAATTCTTTTACTTTGTAGTTATACTACTGATAGTGACTGAGGCAATGAATAAGTCCGTAGGCAATGGATAGTCCGTATTTTGTTTAAAACAAAACAGTTTGGCTATCAAATTCCCGCAAGAAGAAGAAGAGTTTACAAGAAGTCAAAACTAAGTGTTAGTTTTTACCGCTGGAGACTACCAGAGGTACCGTTAAATAAGAATAATCCAACAATGTGACCTTTCCCTAATAAGCACCTTTCTAAGATTTATCACAGAATTCAGTCTGGATCTAATCTGGATCAGTCTGGGCTAAATTTTCAGGCGTTTTCAAATCAGTTCCCTCATTCAAGTGACGAAGTTCCCTCTTCCCCCCTTTGCATGCCTTGTAATCTTGAAAATGAAACAACTGACCATTGCCTATTTTAATGTGATATACAGACGTCTGCATAGTATACCCTGCAATGTAAAAAGTTCGAATGCTTCAAACACCACAAAATTTCACTAACAGCCAAGAGTCTTGCTGACCATACCTGCACACAGAGCACAGAACTCAATGTGTATCCTCTTATTATTCAACTCCTAAAATCAAAAGATTTACTGCAAGAAATCTGAGCAGATTCAAGATAAGTAGGGACAAACCAATTAAGAAGCTCTGTCCATCTCACAGTGAGTCAAAAGGAAAAGGGCTGAATAGCCCGCGACTGAAAAGCCCGCGACTGCTGAAAAAGAAGAAGAAGAAGAAGTGTTTAACCTTTTTTACTTCGGTTTATAGTACATATACTTATGTTTGGTATCAAAAGAGTATCAAAAGATTTACTGCAAGAAATCTGAGCAGATTCAAGATAAGTAGGGACAAACCAATTAAGAAGCTCTGTCCATCTCACAGTGAGTCAAAAGGAAAAGGGCTGAATAGCCCGCGACTGCTGAAAAAGAAGAAGAAGAAGAAGAAGTGTTTAGCCTTTTTACTTCGGTTTATAGTACATATACTATAATTTTTTATAGTATATATATTTTTTTTATAGTTTGGTAGTAATTACGCTAAGAGTATAAAGAGACATTTACTGACCCAATACTAGACAGCTTGATCCTCAGACTACATTATAGCCACAAGTGTCAATAGATTCAAGATTACACACAACCACAGTGCCAATTATGCACTCTGTTCTAATTTCTCGAATGGAACATTGTTTCGTTCAACTTTCAAACATCAAATTATCAATTTACCAAAGTCAAGAGTATATTTTCAGAAACTAGAAAGATGGAAGCTTGCTACAAGCTTTTCAAACCAATTTCTTGCCATTTTAATTTTCCGCTTCTGAAATACAAGTGTGAGGTTAAAACTAAGAAAACATCATGTAATTCATAAAATTTGGCTTTTTTTGACAGATGTGACTATGGTTTGGACATAAGGCAACAGATCCAGTGCTACACCTTTGCCATCTACCATGGTTTCTCATCCAAGTATGTATGCTGCTACCTTAAACTACATTTTTTTTCCTTTCACCCCCCCCCCCTTTTGGAAGAATTAATCTGTTGGTCCTTAACAAATTTGGAATTAGTAAGATTCCAGGAGACTTATTACGATTGTCTTTTCCAACCTTAAAAACACAAATTACGAGGATTTCAGAACATTAACTCCACCTGAAAATCCTTCTATACTCTCTTGAGTTTTAGCTATCCACGACTACGAGCAGTGACTTGGATCTACCTCATTTGCGCTTCCACACAAAAATGAACCTAAACTTTTTAGGAGGAAGAAGGCAGCTTTTATGAATTTTTTCATTTGACATGAATATAAATAACGATTGTCTTTTAAACGCTAATAGAAAAAAGAAGACAAATTGTAAGACATTTAGGCAAAACCTCCGAGAAGGAAGAAGGCAACTTTTATGATTTTTTTCATAGTTTTTCCAGTTTTTCAGAATTACCCCCCCCCCAATAGAGCGGATCGGTTCCAATTACGTCAATCATGTATCTAAGACTTCTGCTTATTTTTCGAACCAAGTTTCGTCCCGATCCCTCCACTCTAAGCGTTTTCCATGATTTTAGGGAAACGCTTTAAATTCGATCAAATTCTTTATTTTTTAGTTTCATTACACAACTTACTACCATCATGGGCGACTAAAAAAAAGTACTTACCACCCCCTGAATCTAGAATATTAGAAAAGGATATCAGTCAAAAGAGATGCAAGTCCAATATACTCTTGAATTGTGGCATCAGATTCAAATTCAGAGACAATACTCTTAATCAGATCAGCATCCATCAAACCTGGCTCCTTCTTTGTAACCAATTCAAGCATTAAAAAACGAGTAATTTTCGTCTCACGCTTGGCTGGAAAAGATTCAAGCAGCTCCAACGCATCCCTTGGAGAGAAAAAATCAACTTCCAGCAACTTCAGGCAATTCTCTAACTTCATTTTGGGCAAACAGCAATATTCTAACGCTTCCTTTTTTAGCTGACTATCACTTTTGGCAGTTTTCATAAACTGTGGTGAAGCCTCAAATAAATCTATAATAGCTTCAATAATATTCTGGCTCCTTTCTTCTAATCCCACTTTAATTTGGTGTAGCTTTTTTGATGAAAGTGATGGATGCAGCTTTGATCCAGTGTGATTGTATAGAAGTATTAAAATATCAGTATAAAGAAATGAGAATGAGTCATCAATTCCTCGCTCACGAACAGCCTCCTCGAAACGCAAAAAGTCTCTGAATCGAGTTTCTAAGCTTTTCAGCAATTGTTCATTCTGTAAAATGTTCATCAAAATTGACAATGCGGGAATCTCTAAATCTTCCTCCTGGTAAATAACGTACAATAAAAGATGCTCACATAAAATTTCCACTTCTCTAGATATTCCACAATATTTTAATAAAGTTACAACTTTAATAACTTTCAAACAGGATACTTTTACACATTTTTCAAAATTCCCAGTAACAATATGGACAAGAGATGGGAAAAGAATTCCTTGAACATCCCTGATGGTTTTCAAATCTGTGTTCTTAGTAAATAAATTTTCAGCATTCTTCAAAGCTTCTTGTATCAAGGCAGTGTTCTTAGATTGTATAGACTTACACAAGTCAATTACAATATCCATCTTTTTACTTCACCAGCGATGACCCTAAAAAAGAAATCATCATACCTTCAGGTTGAAAAGTAAGTAACCTAGATTGAGGTTGAATCAATAAAAAAAAGAAGACCTTTAGGTATCAAAATACAAAAAAAGTCCCTCCTATTAACAAATGAACTAACATCATTTTTATATAATCCTAATAAGGGGGAGAGGATTAATGCCAAAATTGCCTCTCACTCAATTGGACTATCTGCCTTGGCTTTTCTACAATTAGCCCAGACTTAATGCAAGTCATGGAACCACCAAGGCCGAACCACCCCCACCCCCTCCAAGCAAAGAAACAACCATAAAAAGAATATGCTTTATTAGTATTCATTATTTGAAAATCTTTTATCATAGATTTCCAAATTTAATCTGCCTAGCTTTTGGTACAATCCAAATGACGCTATCCGTTTGGGGACTTTCAGGTGGGTCACAATAATATAACTGCTTCCATGTAATTTATGTTCATTTAGAGTTTAATTTCGCTATTCATTGTAATTTTTCTTCTTTAGATTTTAGTTCTTCATTCATAATAGCTCATGCTTGTTTTCAAATTTTCGTCTTGGAAAATTTATGCCCATTTTAAGCTTTAAATTTTCTCTTTAGTTTTTGAGGGAAACTAGGTCTAAAAAATTTATCAAAAATTTAATTTGCATGGCATTCGTTCACACATATTGATGCAATAAAGACAGAGTTCTTGGAACTTGGTCCTTTAGAAAGCAAGCAGCAAATCTGGGATTTAACAAATGTGGTGGTTGAATGAATGAACATTCTTTCTAGCACATTCAAAAATTACCTCGGAATAACGTGTGATCACAGTAGCGGTTTAGGGGGGGGGGGGGGGTAGGAGCAAAGGAATAACATGGGAGTGTAAAAATATTAAATAAAAGGAGCTAATTGTCAGATGTAAAAAAAAATAGGGGAGGGACAGCTGCACCCCAGCCTAGGCCTAGAACTACCATTGGTTCCTGCTTTCAGAAGTTGTTGTTTATGGATAACTGAGGAAATTACTGACTGTTTTCATTCAAGTTACGGTCAACTCACTTCTCTGAAGTTTAATCTGCATGGGAAAATTCTGGCAAAACTTTAAACAACTGTTGCTCTCCATCACTGACCTTGACATCCACATTGTGAAACCGATTCACTGGTCAAACTCATAGACTAAAGCTTTTGTCTTTTTACAGTATTACTTTAAAAATAAACTTTTCGAAAAAGAAGTTTTCTAAAGAAAAGTAAAGGCCATATTAAACTTATGATCAGAAGAAATAGAAACCTACAATAACTCAAACTCAAAACAACAAGAAATTATTATTAAAGAATAAATAAAACCCAAAACGAACAGAAATTAAATAAACAATCATAGCAAAAAACATACAACAAGTATTAATATAAATGAATAAATAAATTTTAAAACAAGTAAAGCTGAAGTGTCGTTTATATTTTTATATTTTTATATTTTATATTTTTCTATTGGAGTATAAACGACACCCAAAACAAACAGAAATTAAATAAATGATCATAGAAAACAAACATACAATAGGTACTAATATAATTGAGTAAATAAATCTAAAAGCGAGTGAAACTTAAATTGAATATCCAAATCAAGCTTGAAACAACAAAAATCTCCACAAACGAGAGTTTGGGTTTTGCCTCCTTCTCTTACTGTAAAAGTCTAAGACCTGCTGCGTCATTAGCCCTTTACTGTAAAATATACGCGTCTTGAACAGTCTTGAAAAGTACAAATAGAATCAAACTGAAGGTTTGATATATAATGTTATTAATTGTGTCCAAGATTTTTTTTTTCACCAAAAGTTTTCTCCATTTTCAAAACTGTAATAATTGGAAAAGAAAATATTTGTAATATAATTTGTTTTCAGTGAAGCACCAATGACGCAGAAGGTTTAGACTTCTACAGTTAGGGAAGGAAAAACTATCCAACTCTTGTTTGTAGTGAATCTATATTTGTCTCGAACAGTCTCAGAAAGAACTAATAAAATTAAACTGAATACTTGATATGCAATTATATTACTTGTTGAAAACCCACGAGTTCAAAGTTTAATTTTAATGTAATTTTCATGCTTATTTTTGACGTTGTCACCAAATAAGTAGAAAAGAAGATATTTGTAATAAAATTCGTTTTCAGTAAAGCACCAATGATGCAGTAGGATTTAGACTTTTACAGTGATAGAAGGAGGCAAAACCCAAACTCCAGTTTGTACAGGGTGACCCAAAAAGATGTTTTACCCATATTTTATTCAATAAAAAATCCATTTTTAACGAATATCCTTTCTGTTAAAGGACATGAAAGGTGAACCTATGGATGATCGTTTGCAGCTATAGTTGCCCCAAAAATTTCTTGGACCAATCAGCAGAAGATATTCTCCCTGGAGACTTGGCAATCTGCAGAACATAGCATTAGCCATTTCAACTTTCTCTAATTAAAGCCCTAGAAGGCAGGATTGAACCACACTATTTGTATAGCCTACCATTTGAAATACAACCATTCAGCATGGTACCCAAAACAATCCATAGGCGATTTCTCTGGAAAACATCTAGCAAATCCACCTCCATTTTTTGAAGTGTCCATCCTTCAGAACCATATGGTCCAACACATCCTCTACCCTTCCTAAAACTGCACTGCACTGTTCTTCCCTTAAAACTTTGTCTACAGCATCTATCCATTTGAAAAGTGTCATCATACTAAGTAATTTGGACAACCTAAGTAAAAAAATACAATTTGCCATCCTTCATCTGCAGAATGTGCCCTAGCCATCTCAACCTTTCTCTAATTAAAGCCCTAGAAAGCAGAATTAAGCCACACTCTTTGTACAATCTACTATTTGAAATACTTTTATTCAGCCTGGTGCTGAAACAATCCATAGGCAATTTCTTGGGAACACGTCTAGCAAATCTGCCTCCATTTTTAGGAGTGTCCATACTTCAGAACCATATGTAACCACTGTCATCACTATAGATTCCAATATTCTAATCTAGGTGTAGTAATTTGTTTTTCGATTCCTCCAAACCTTTCTACTGTGGAAAAACGCCTTGAGCCTTGGATATTTTATCTATATCATCTTCACTGCTCCTACCTTCTTTACAAATAATACTACCAAGGTAAGTGAAGCAGTTCACTTGCTACTACCCCTTTTTCAAAAATAATATTTGCAATCTTTTGTAATCCATTTATTAACCCAATAGCCACCAAATTTAAGAAACTCATTTACCACACTATCAGCAGCTGGGACATTATTATTTTTTAATCCTTTTAAGACTTCCTCACAAAATAAATCTTCCTTCACATCCAAGGTGTAACAAACTTCTTCATCTCCTTGATATATTTTTTTCATGTTTAGCACATTCTCAAAATATTTAGCCCATCTCTCTTTAACTCTTTCTTTACTTCTAATTACAGCCTCATTCCCATCTTTAACTGGGACAAGTCTAGATTTGCTACTTCCTCTCAACTCATAACAGGCCAGTACAATGTCTTACTACTGTACTACTTAGCTACATCTTCTAGATCCTTGGCAATTTTATCAGTAGTCACCACTTCAGTTTGTCTTTTAATGTTTTTCCACTTTCTTTCCATTCCTTTTGTTTTTGAATGATCTGTCACTCAGATAATTCTTGTACAAGCCCCTTCTCCTCTCTACTAAACATTAAGTCTTTTCAATAATGTTCCTAGCTGCATTCCTAACTTTCTTCCTTACAACACACCAGTAGTTTCATAAATTATTTTTCTAAAATTATTCTATCAATCTTGTACACTGTCAAATTTTAAGCTCTCCAGTTTAGTATTCAACTGTTCCTGGCAAGTTTCTCTCAAATTATCATCCTGGAGTCTATCTAAGTCATAGCTTCTTGGAAGGTACTTACCCTTTTGAAATTTCAGCTTTGAGTTAAAACAGCATTTGTATATACTGTAGCCAGTCTTTGTCATAAAATAACAAAATCCACAAGGTTAGCTGTCTTACTATCATGCAAATACCATGCTAACTTACAGGTCATTGTATGACCTAGTAAAGCAATAGTTATAACAAGATTATTATGCCTACAAAATTACAGCAGTATTTAGCCATTACTGTATTTTTTTTCTACAACAAATTTACCTAGGCTAGGATAAAATCTACCCCTATGTCTTCAGACCTGGGTGTTAAAATCGCCTAGTAACACAACATATTGCAACCTCCTAATAATAATACCATACTCTATATATACATTTACATTACAGTGAATGTCCAAAATAGCCTTTTTTTTCTCCTTGGATTTAGTCAGCTTTGCCAGTCACATTTTTAAAGGTTTGACAGTGACAGGTTAGGATAGGTGTTTAGCCCATTTCTGAGATTTATAACTTAAGTTAAAGTAATGTTAAAGCTTAAAATAAATTTCAGAATTTTCAGCAATAATTTTCTACCAGGGTAGAAAATTATTTTATGTTCTTTATGAATATAATAATTGCTTCTACTGCAAATTCAAATTTAAGCACTTTTTAACCTAACCTTATTATAAATAATTTTAGCACTGAGAAAATGTAGCATTATTTTTTTGTTGAAAATGGCCAAGAAAAGATGGTGTTGAAAAACATGGCATTATTTTATGGAAAACAAGCAATAACTCATACTTTGGTTGAAAATTTGTCATTTTTAAGAGCTCAAAAAGTGCTTAAATTTGAATTTTTAGTAGAAGCAATTATTATATTTGTAAAGAACATAAAAAAAGGCATCAAGTGGTATTCTTTATTGGTAAGTCAATTATATGAAACTGTTGTAATTTTTTTTAAAATTTGTCATTATTAAGAGCTCATTATCAAGTGCTTAAATTTGAATTTGTGGTAGAAGCAATTATTATATTCATAAAGAATGAAAAAAAGGCATCCAGTGGTATATTCACCTTATTGGTAAGTCAGTTATATGAACTGTCATAATTTTACCCTTTTGGCTATCTTGGAAAGGGGTTAGGTTAGGAAAATGAAACTTTCAGAGATGGGTTCATCAGGCGAAAATATGTCCCAGGAAGATAATTTGAAGTACCTACCTCAACTCCTTCTCCCTCTAGAGGGTCCTGAAATTTCCCTAAATGACAGGTTTATACCTATTGAAATTTTGACAAAACAACACCTTAATTTTCAGTTATCTGTTTCTTTTTTTCTGGCTTTAGTTCTGAAAATAAAATTCATGTTATTTGAGCAGAATTCTGAGCCATATCAATGTTTTTGTTTTTTCAAAATTTAGAAAATGTTTTGGCATATCTTTAAAACCTTATAAACTGTGATTGGGCAAAGTTGTGAAGCTGGAAACAATTTAGTTGTACTTCATTTAAGCACAAGGTCTGTTTTGCAAGGTTTCTATTTTGACACACAGATTTTTAAAGGTCATCAAAGGTCATGACTCTCTAGAGAGAGAAGGAATGGAGGTAGGTAGGCTACCTGGCTACCTTCCGGGAACATACTTTATCCTGCAGATCCATCTTTGAAAGTTTCATTTTCCTAACCTAACCCCTTTCCAAGATAGCCAAAATCAGCTAAAGTAGAACTTTACCAAACTGCTTTTTGCTTTCTTGGAAAAGATTTAGAAAGACAAAACTTTCAGTAATGAATCCATAGCCAAAAGCATACTATGGGAAGGTATTGCCAAGCATCCATGTTAATCTTCCTTTGATTTCTAAGTCTTGAAAAATTGTCTAGCCTACTTAAAGAACTATAAATATTGAGATTTAAAAAAATGTTGCTTTACTTTAGGCTAATTTTCAGTTAGGTCTATTAGTTTTGTTTTCTCTAGTTTTAGTTCTGAAAATAGAATTCCTGTTATTTGAGGAAAATTTAAGACCATATCAATTGGTCTTTTTCAAAGTTTTGAAACTAATAAATTGGGACTGAGTAAAGTAGTAAAGCTGAAAACAATCTGTTTTGCAAGGTTTCAGTTTTGTAACACAAAATTTATTAAAGGCCTCAAAGGTCACTGCCCTCTAGAGGGAGAAGAAGAGGTTGGTGCCTCAAAATACCTTCCTGAGACATATTATAGTTGGTAGACTCATCCCTGAAAGTTCCATTTTTCCTAACTGATCCCTTTCAAAGATAGCATAAGTAGTTAAAATAGAATTTTACCTTTTTTAATGTGTCCCATAATTAACATATTTTAAGCAGAAAGAGGTCCTCAAGCGTCAAATTTGATTTATACAGAAAAGAAGACAAATCAAACAAGTAAACTTTTGCTTTTCATATTAAAGATCACCTAAAATTGACCAGATCAACCCAGAGACAAAAGATAATCCAAAAATTTTGTAATTATAGTCAAAATAATTTGTATTTGACTTGAAACAAATATAATGCTATGCCTTTCTGGATTCGTTTAAGAATGCGTTACCAAAATCACGTGAACGGTCAATTTTATATTTAAAATTGCAGTGTTGCCAAATTAAATTTTCCCTACTTTCGAGGTTACGGCTCCTCTTGCGATCGTCATCTAGCCCACTTTTTAGTCTTCAATCTTTATTTCGTCCAAATAAACGAATGGAAACTTGGTTGCCTTGAATACAAACATAAAGGACCCCCAAAATACATCTTTTCAAAGCAATGAAAGTTTTTTACTACTTCCCTTTTATAAGTTTCAAAAATGTTACTGCAAGAGACTGTAATACTGAAGTTTAAAGAACCAAAATGATTGGAAGGTTTGGACAGTGATAATTTAAAACTGCACTCCCGTTACGGAGCGTTTGACGTAATATTAAAATCAAAAAAAATTCTGAGTTCTGTAAGAAGCTTATTAACGTTAAAGATAGCTGGGCATAGTCCAAGGTTTGATCAATTAAGAGTATTTAAGTAAAGAGTGCTTAATTAAAGATACTAAATACTCAACCCGAATTGGACTGAAGTTTCAGCACTAAGTTGTAATTAAATAAATATCTAAGTACTGAAGTACATTGCTTCAAGGTTTTTTATGGACGGGAAGTGAGAACTCAAAAGAAAACTTACTTTTCTTGCATGAAGTCTAGGTCGAAAGGTAATGTAATTGTAACTATTTCAGGTTAATTACTTCTTAAACAGTCACTTTGTTCTACTTTAAATATAATAAAAAGGGTTCACAAATAAATTGCAATAATATTGATTCTTTCATTAGCCGAGTCAAAACTTTGTGTTCATTTAAGATCTAAAAAGCGCCGACGATCCAGCTGATTAAGAGGGTTTAGCCAAACTTTAACCTGCGGAAAAATTTAGCCAAACTCTAAATGATTCAATCAAAACTTAATAGTTTTCTTCACTTACATTTGGAAGCACGCTCAAGGTGATTGATACATGGAAACATCGTTTGTTTTTAGGACGGTTTTTGCTTGACGTGATTCCTAGAACGTCAAAATTTTCATGGAATATCCTGTAGAGTACCTGGTCAAGACTTATTCCGTTTTTTCCAGTCTTAAAAAAAGATAGGCGTGACCTTTTCTCCAGTTTTACAAATGTTTCCCTTTGCATTTGACATCAGAGCATCTAACATACAATTTTTAAATACCCATATTCCTCCCATGAACTGAAATCCTGCCGCTGTGCTAGACTGTACATTAGTACAAGTGTTGATCCTTATACCGCCATTATAAAACGTACAAACTGTGGAAAAGATCATTCTTCTTAAAGCCTAGATGCTCCACGCTTAGAAAAATTTTGTGCTGATTCTTCAAAATGAATCATGTTAACCAAAAAAGCCTTAGTCTTGCTTCACTGACTATAAACGGAAACAAACATAAGACATTATTGATAGACCAATTTTGTTATGCAAGATATGATTTCCTCCTAAAACATTTACTTTCAAAAGCAAACAAATGCAGCCCTTAAAGATCCTTCTTACATTTTAATTTTAATAAAGAAAAAATAAAAACTAAAGGCAGGCTTTTCGGTGGTTTAGTGATTCTTTGTCAAAATTCCACCCCTATCAATGCTCTTACAGTGTGGCCCAAGTGTTCTACTTACCTCAATGTGGTAAGTCAGCTTCCATTAATATTTATTTGCTTTGTAACTACCATTAATTATCTTTTTCACAGTGTTTTCTAGCCCTTGTTCTCGCCTAAAGTCAACTCTTCTCAGTATTAAATAAAAAAAAACAAGTATTTTTAACTGAAAGTAAGGAGCTACATTAAAACTTGAAAAGAACAGAAATTATTCGGTATATGAATAGGGCTTTCCACTCTTGAACGCAACGCTCTTTTCGCCAAAGTTTCTTATTGTTTTAAAAAGTAGTGTTGTGAGAAAGAGTCAAACTTAGGTGTAAAGAGCGGAACATTGAAGAGAGGACAGCCCCTTTCATATACGGAATAATTTCTGTTCTGAAGGTTTTTGAATTAATGCAGGTTTTAATTATGGCCCATCGTAAATCAAAAATTAAAACAAAGTTTGCAGATTGATTTTTGCTTTTTTTGGCGAAATGGCTTCCTCGAAGTTTCGACCGGACGATTTTGAGAGAAAACGGGGCGAGGGAGGGGGCCTAGTTGCAGCAATTTTTTGGTTACTTAAAGACCCACTAGAACTTTTAATTTTATTTACGAACGTTTGATTAGTTTTATACGCAACGTAGTTACGTATACGTAGTTATACGAAGTTAGGACGTTTTATACGTAACTTACGAATTAACTTACGTAACGAACTTCTATATTCGTATATTTTATATTTACGTATATGACGGGGGTTTGCCCACTTGTCAATACCTCGCTCTTTACACTAAAGTTTGAATTTTGTTCCACTTCTTTAAGAAGGACCACTGAATCACAAAGGCCGTTTAATTAGAATAAATAGCTCCTTTGAAATTACTAAAATTACTTTAGCGTAAAGGGCGAGGAATTGAGAAAGGAATGAACCTGCTAATATGGGTAATAGTTTTTGTTCATTTTAAGTTTTAATGTTGCTCCTTACTTTCAGTTGAAAAAACTTGTTTTTTCAATTTAATTTCTGATTGTTTCTTAAATAATGCTGGAAAATGCAGCGCCCTCTTTATTGAAATTTGCTTCTCCCGTTATAAATTCCTTCATGGAAAGATACTCCCACATAACCCCCAACCCTTCCACCCATCACAAGAAAAATCCAATCTTTATACTTCCCAATAACCAATACTATATTTAAATAGTGGGCGAAGTCCATAACTTGCAGCCCTTCTCCCAGGGACTATGGGGAAAAAAATTGTCCTCAAAGACAAATTTATTATATTTTTGACTATGCTGAACAAAATGGCTATCTCAAAATTTCGATCCGGTGACTTTGAGAAAAAAAGAGCTTGGGCGAGGGCCTAGTTGCCCTCCAATTTTTTGGTAACTTAAAAGGGCACTAGAAGTTTTCCTTTCCGTTAGAATGAGTCCTCTAGTGACATTCTAGGACCACTGAGTCGACACAATCACCCCTGGGGAAAAAATATCAACAAATAAACACGCATCCATGATCTTTCTTGTGACAAAAAATACAAAATTCTACATTGTTGTAGATAGGAGCATAAAACTTTTGCTGCAGGGTTTTCTGATATGCTGAATCTTATAATGTGGTTTTCATTAAGATTCTATGACCTTTAGAGGGTCATAGAATGACCCTCTAAAGGTCTAATGACCCTCTTTTTTCGAAAATAAGGCAAATTTTCTCAGGCTCGTAACCTTTGATGGGTAAGACTAAACTTGATAAAACTTATATATTTAAAATCAAAATGAAAATACAATTCTTTTGATGTATATATTGGTATCAACTTTCCGTTTTTTAGAGTTTCGGTTACTATTGAGCCGGGTCTTTCCTTACTTACAGTCCATTACCACGAACTGTTGGATATTTAGAACGGAATTAAAAGGACTATCGGTGAATATTTGAACAAAAATCTTTTCAATTGCTCTGAATGTTCTCGAATACTGCAAGAATCACTACCGACTGAATGTTTTATAGCTGAAGAAAATCTTTCATATGCTTTTGTGCAATTATAGAAGAGGCACTAAATAAAACACAGTAATGTTTTGATCTCTTGTTCAAGCATTTTTTTAAGTCAATTTTCACCGTGGATAAAAGATACAGTTGATATTACTCTTTTACTTAATCTGTCCATGATGAACTTTTTACACAACCGAACAATAATCGAGCAAATTTGTACGAAATGAAGAACTGGAGGTAATCAACATTGAATTGCTTCTCTTTGCATTGTGTTCCTTACTTGCCAAAATAAAATTGTCATTCACTACCTAAAGACATCAATCAACTGTGACTCTGAAAAAAAACTTCAAGATATACTGTATTATTACTGAAAAACATAACTTTAAAAGTGCCAAGTGTCTAATTAGAGGCACCAAAATTATCGCTGTTTTTCTTCATGATAAAAGGGAATAAATAATAATTATATAAGAAATATGTGTTTGGGAATAATTTAAGCTAAGGCGTTCATTTGATACCTTGGAATTTAAATGTCACATTTCTTCTAATGAACCCATTCTACTTCCTCTATTTTTTGTCATTAAAAACGAAATAACTTTCGATTTTTTTACAATTTAAATGAAATAAAACCAGTTTTTGTAAGAAAAATTCCAGATCTCTTAAGAATTTCTGGTTTTAAATTTCACATTCGTTCAATTAAAGCCTTTTTATTTCTTCCAGCCTTGCATTTTAAATACCTCCACTATTTTTCTTATATTTTCAACAGCATAGTTCATTTTCTTGTCAAGAATCAATATTTTTTTGTTATTTTGGCATTTCAATGTAATATCTTTCTTGTAAAGTATTTCTTCTCAATCTAATTGTATCACTCTTTTTAACAATTTCTGCTCTATTTCAAATTTTAATAGCAGAAAAATCGCTTCATGTCAGTTGTTATAGTTTTCTAAGAATAATTCGAATTTAATTACCACGTTTTTTTCAATCAAGGCTATTTTACATGCTCAAATTTTGCATCCTATATCTACTTGAATAAAGCCAAAGTTACTTTAACAAACAAAAGTCGAGCAAAACGTTCGAAAATAGGGAAATTACCTGAAAAATACTTATAAAGAGCAACAAAAACATAAAGAAACTAAGATAGTGAAAGATTTTGGAAGAAAAAATTGAAAAAGACAAAATAACTTCATCAAAATTATAAAAAGACAAAATTACTTGAACAAAACTGAAAAGGACAAAATTACTGAAAATAACTCTGAAGTAGATGAAGACACTTGGAGAAATATAGAAAAGCCAAAATCTGTTTAAAAAAAAATTAAAAACACGAAATTACTCGAAGAAAAAATTTAAAATTGAACAGGTTTGTCTAATTTTGAGAATTTGTGTTTTCGCTAGAAATAAATTAATAATACCTCAATTTACTTGAAAAAACAGAAAATGGTAAAATGTTTCACGTCTAAAAACAATGCCTTATAAAATATTGCAAAAAAAAATTAAAAACCTTTGTTATCGCTTAATAAGAATCGATCAAACCAAAATAAGCTCGAAAAAAATTGAGATGGCGAAATCTTTAGGACAAATATTGAAAATTTTTGAAACATGCCGGTCGAAAATGGAAATCTTTGCGATCTTTAAAACTAAAATTGCAAAACTAGGTATAAAATTTTTAAAAGATTTTAAATTTGCCAAGTCTTAAAAACAAAAAAAAAGAAAAAATCGATCACCATTGAAGATTTCTGAAATATTTATGATAAGATTTTAATATCCGTGAATTTTCTAGACAAAATAAAACATCATTGAAAGCTTAACAACAAAAATCGAAACTTTTAAATCTGTTCCAAAATATTGACATTGCAGAAACTTCAGGAAAGAATTAAAAAAAGATGAAATCTTGCAAACAAATAATTGAAATCAGTGGTTTTTCTCAGAAAATAATTTCGTTTAAGCGACTTCATTTTTTTTGAAAATTTTTACGAATTTCTTACAGTTTTAGTATTATCGACGCTTTCATTCAACCTTTAAATCAACAGTGCAAGCAGAACTCAAAAGTTTTTAAAAAACTTGGACCCGTAACATGAAAATGATTTTGTTGCTAAATTTGAAAAATAGGTGAAAATCACTAAAACTTGAGATCTTTTTGATAAAGTTTACCTTGAGGACAGGTGTTATTTAAATTCTAAATTTTCAAGACCACTGAAATTCGTGATTTGAAATGGGCTTTAATCTATTTTTAGAAAAAAGGAAGTGAAAAATTTTCAATTTTTTAAAATTCGTCATTATTGACTTTATACAGTTTTTGCAATTGAAAATCAAAAAGAGGTGAAAGTTCTTACAGAATGAAAAATCTGAAGATTTAGAATGGCCTTGCTTGTCAAAACATTGCAATTAAATCCAAAACCATTTTTAGAAAGCCATAAGTCTTGACATGATATAAGTTTTTTGCTATTTACATTTGAAAAAATCGGAAATTTTTAAAAAGAATTATAGAATCCCATTAAGTAGAAAGACCTTAGTAAAAGAAATGTGATATTGAAATGCCGCAGTAAAAAAAAAAAGAAAAAAAAATGGAATTTTTGAAAGGAAATGAGTTTCGCTGTTGGAATTGAAACAAAGTGTAATAATTTAGGATGCAAGGTTTGAAGAAATAGAAAGGCTTTAATTAAGGAAATATGATATTTAAATCGAGAAACTCTTAAAAAATGTGGAATTTTCTACAAGAAACGGGATTTACTTTTATTTTTATTCCAAAAAAGTGGAAATTATTTATAATAATAAAAAATTGCTGGAGTGGAATTTCATAAGAAATGGGACATTTTGTTGCCATGAAAGCAGATAAACGCAGTAGCCAAAACTATTTTTAAATAGTTACTTTTACTGCAATTCTTTTTTCTCCTTTTAAAATGAAGAAAAACAGCGATGCTTTTGGTGCCTTTAATTAGCCACTTGGCATTTTTAATGTCTGTCTTTCAGTTATGATCTGCCCATAATCCCAAAGTTTGTTTTGAGTTTACGGAAGCTTTCTAAGAAGTGTGAGATAATGTACATGGTATGCAAAAATGTAATGGGTCTTGATCAATATCAAAAGTGTGAAAAAAGTGCTCAAGGGCCAGACACTCATAGTTTTTTTGGCATTAATTTCAACAGTTCACTGGGCTTACGATTTTGATACAAAATAATTTCCTTTGAGCAAGATTTTCCAAACTAAACATCAAGGTCACAAATGGTCAAGTACACTTAATCAATAATTGTATGGTTTATCTTACATTTACATTACATTACTTATTATCTAGTTCTTCTATTATTATTATTAAGCTTTTTAATTATTATTTTTGTCTGATTAAAAATTTTTAACTAAATTTTAAACTTTTTCACTACTAAACTATGACATTTTTTTATCATTATAATATTTAATTATTATTATTCTTTAGTTCTTCTCTGCTGAAAAAAGTGTTTTGTAAATTATTCTCAAAAATAAATCGAAATTTTCAAGTTCACATAACGGATGCGATTTTTAGCTGCTCAGTAGAAACATTTCTAGGCAGCCGTTGAACTGTTGTGACGCAGAAACTTGCAGCAAAAAACGGAAGGAATTTGATGGATCATGCAAAAACGGCCGTTTTTGCGTGAAATCGCATCAGTGGGAACCCAGGGTTATTTGTTCAGAATCGACAGAAAGGTAACCCTATTGTTAAAATGGGAAGAAGAAGAAAGAGAAACAAATAGTTCAGGACTTGCTAGGAACTTATGATATTAACATAAGGTATCTTTTACTCGGGGCACACAACAGTTATCATCACAGCACACAAATCACATTAGGCACACAAGTAGCCTAACCCATGCCCTGGGTATAGGCTTTGTAAATTTGGTTTGTTTTTGGTAGAAATCTAGGCTAGTTTTCTAATCAACAATCTGTCCAAATGGGTCCCAATAATTCATAGCTTGCAATAATAATTGATAAAATTCTAGTTAAGTGACTTCTTGCTATCTTGGAAAGGGGTTAGATTAGGAAAATGAAATTCTTTGGATGGGCCTACAGGCTAAAGTATATCCCTGGAAGGTATTTTAAAGTACCCACCTCCACTCCTTCTCCCTCTAGAGGGCCCTGAAATTCGCCTACATGACAGGTCTATACCTATTGAAATTTTGACAAAACAACATTTTACCTTAATTTTCAGTTACTAGTTTCTTTTTCTCTGCCTTTTTTTTTCAAATTTAGGAAATGTATTTGCATATCTTTAAAACCTTATAAATTGGGATTGTGCAATTTAAGTTGTAAAGATGAAAACAATTTTGTTGTATTTATTCAACCAGAAGATCTGTTTTGCAAGGTTTCACTTGTATAACACGCATATTTTTAAAGGTCATCAAAGGTCAGGACCCTCAAAAGGGAGAAGGAGTAGAGGTAGGTACTTCAAAATACCTTCCAAGGACATACTTTAGCCTGTAGACACATTCTTGAAAGTTTCATTTTCCTAACCTAACCCATTCCTGAGATTACAAGAAGTCACTTGACCAGAATTTTTATCTAATAATTGAGTTGTTAGTGCAGTTTTTGACCTAGTCTTGTCCTTTTTAAGGAAATACTATTATGTCAATATTTATACTTTAAAATATGCTGCAATTTTTATTAAATAAATTTTCTGGGATGCTTTTGCTTTTGATCCATGTTCCATCCTCTGTTTTTCTTTTTAATTTTCAATATTAGTATATCATTATGTTTTCTGGCTATTTGAAATATTTTCAAATTGAAATTTTGTGAAAAAGCTGACTAATAGGCTATTTTACTTTTCAAAAAATGCACCACCCCACCCATAATGACATTTATTTTCTACATCCAATCTAAATTTATAATTAGAACAAGCCTTCTCAAATTCTAGAATTTTTTTAAAGAAGTAGCCTACTGTGAAACCTACATAGGCCCTGCCTATACCTGACACTAAGCTAATTAAAATAGAAAACCAACATATGGAAAATGTACTAGCAAAATTTAGATTTGTTATTATAGGCTACTTTAAAATATCTTATTAATACAGAAATGGAAAGTTAGAGAATATTAAACTATTGTTTGTGGTTTACATAATATAGAAAATGCAATGCTAAATCAAAAGCTATGCAAATATTCATCCAGTTCCAAAAATTCTAATGAAAGTTTATGATTTTAAATCCTAAAAATATAAGGTTAAATTCTAGTTTAGCTACTTTTTGCTGTCTTGGAAAGGAGTTATGTTAAGAAAATGAAACTTTCAGGGATAAGCCTACAGACTAAAGCATGTCCTTCAATGTTATTTTGAAGTACCTACCTCTACTCTTTCGCTGTCTAGAGAGCTTTGACCTTTGATGACCTTTAAAAATCTTGTGTTATAACAGCAAAATCTTGCAAACTTGATTTTTGGCTTAAATAAAGTACAACGAATCTGTTTTTAGCTTCAAAACTTTGCTATATCTCAATTTATGAGGTTTCAAAGATCCCTCACAAGCCTACATATCCTAAATTTAGTAAAAAAAATCCATTAATATGGGTTAAAATTCTACTCAAATACTAGGGATTGAATTTTCAGAACTGACAGCAGAGAAAAAATAGTGATAACTGAAAATTAAGGTAAAATCTTATTTTCTCATAATTTCAATAGGTACAGACTTGTCAAGTAGACAAATTTCTAATACTTAAAATTCAGAAGAGGGTGAACATAGGAACTTAGCAATACCTCCCCAGAGTTTGTCTTTGGTTTAAAATTCATTGCTGAAAGTTTCATTGTCCTAACCTAACCCCTTTCCAAAATAGTAAAAAGTACCTAAACTACAATTTTATCAAAAATGCACCTCCTTCCAGCCCAGTCTGCATGTTATTTTTTTCTGAAAACCAAGGAGTATCCACCCTTTTCCTAGCCTTCATATTATCACTATCATATCTGTTGGTTTCATAATTCCTAGAGAGTGGTAGTTCTGGCTTCTCTTGTGGCAAGGGTAATATCATGATTAGTCCCCTCCCTCTCTCCTAAAAATTTTCAGGCCAAGTGCTTAGCAAAAGTTTTGTTAATTAATGTATTTTTCACTTATTTAAATCTGGCTTTTGTCATGGTATTTTATGGGAAAAATGAAAATTCTGGCTTATGATTACAAATGTTTGATTCTTGTTTGAAATTTTGTGCCTCTGAAGTTTCTTTGGCCTAAGTAAATCTATGCCTGGGGTGTAAATATCCAGTCATGATTTCAGAATTAAAGGATTAGATAATTGAATTAAAATCAAATTGGTAGAATTCATAAGAAAATTAAGAGCCATGGCTAATTAAAGAAAAGTAAAAACAGATAGTATCTGAAAGAGCTAAATCTTGTATAACTTTTTCAAAATTGTTATAAAATGATTCATTTCACCTGTTGATCTTGTACATATCCTAAGGCTATATCCAACCTTATGAGGGATGGTCTAGGATACATTAGGAAGGATAGTAGTTAATATTTTCAGTCATAGCATTAAATTTATATGAAGGGGTATGCTCATCTTTTGGCTTGTGAATTAATCAAGAAAAGGAATAATTTAGTGTATAGGACAGGAGTGAAATATATAGAAAAAAAAATAGGACAAGAGTCAAATATATAGAAAAACGAAATGCATAAGACTCTGAATGATAGGCTTTTCACTATCTTAGGAAATAGTTAAGTTAGGTTAATATACCTTTCAAGAATGAATCCAGAGTCTTATTTTTGTCCTGGGAGGATTTTTTAAAGCATATACCCCCTCTTGCCTTTCTAAAGGGCACTGATATTTAATGATCTTATACAATCTCTGTGCTCTTAATCTTCAGAAGTAGATTTACAACTCAAGTATAGGATAAAGAAATTGTTATGAGCCTTATACCTTTGCTGAGTGTTGATTTCTAACGTTTTGAAGATTTATGAAACTCCCTCTCAAGCCAAAAAAAAGATCTACCCTGGTTTCAGTCAATTTCTGCTGATTATAAGAATTCTGTCTTCAAAACCTAGATACCAAAAAACTGTGAAAGGCCAAAATTAGGACAAAAGATTTTTGTCAAGTTGAGCTAGGTATATGGAGAGTTTTCTAATATGTGGCAAACAAGTAATTAAGCTTATATTGCAACCCAAGCGCCCACAAAATAAATAAAAGAATCAATAAGAATTATTAATCTCTGATCACTTTAAATAGAGAACTCTACATCTTACTTCTTTTGGATTTGTTCTCTTCAAGTGATCCAACCTGGGTTCCATAGCTACAGGTTTAATCTAGTCAGCTCCTGTATAACCCTTCCTGATCATGTTGTCTTCATTTTTGGTTGTATTTGATCTGCTGTAGTGGCAGCTTTGGAACAATGAGGTGTGCCTTGTGATTCTTTAATGTTTGGTTGCTGGTTTGCTCTTGGTGTTTGAGAAGTTTCTTCAGATGGGCTAGACCTCCCATTGATATTGGTTGATGGACTTGTTACTTGGAGGGATTTGCATGATGGTACAGGTTCCATAGGCACCTCTATATTTGTTAACAGCATCTCATTGTTCTGCTTGTAGATGAACTTGCTGGTTGTGGATCTGGTGTTGCATCTATATACAGCCCCATCTTCTGTCTTTACAGTCACTGACTGGTTGCTTGATTCATGATAAATACCAGTTACTGTCACCTTAATCCATCTTCTATTTGCTTGACCTGTTATATTGAACCATACTTGCTGGCCTGGGGTCAAGGGTTTGATCATGTGACAATATCAAGAAATCTTGTTACAAATAATATTAAAAATTAAAATCAAATCACGAAAATAAGCTGGCTCAGCAAATCGAATTAAATCCCAAACTCTTTTGGAGGTATACATCAACTAAAAAACCAGGCAGACACTCAGTTCCAGATTTATGAGAAAATGGACATGTGATATCCAAACCTGAAAGTAAAGCTGAATTTTGAATAAACAATTTTACTCAGTATTTTTTGATGGTCAGGATGTCCCACCCCCTGCACTCTCTTTTTACCCAATCATTACCACTATGCCAGATATTGAAGTAACTGAATGCATGGTGAATAAGAAACTTGCTTCAATTAATGTATATAAATCTAAAGGTCTGGACAATATTTATCCTTGGCTTCCCAAACATGCTAAAGATATCCTAACTGCCCCATTAGCTGTAATCTTCCAAAAATCAATCAAAGTTGCACAGCTTCTGGTGGATTGAAGGAATTGGATTGAATTGATTGAAGGAATAGTTAATGATGCTGTTATTAAACATCTTGAAAAGAATGGCATCCTTCACTATTCTCAGCATGGTTTCCAAAGTGGTAGATCTGTTGACACAAATTTACTGCAGTCTTACAATCTTGTTACAGATCTAATAGACAAGGGAATTCCTGTTGATGTTGCCCTCTTTTACCTAGCCAAAGCTTTTGATAAGGTTTGCCACAGGAGACTGATTGCCAAGTTACAAGCTGCAGGAATAAACAACTAAGGTGTAGTCTGGATTAAGGCATTTCTTGCTGAAAGAACTCAACAGGTCAGAATATTCACATTTGAATTGAATTGAACTGGATGATTCCTCCTCTCTTCCTGCAAGGACTCAGGAGGCTTCTTATACTATGATCACTATACCACTTGGTTCATATAAGATTTATCCAATTAATATCCTTTAAAAACTTGCATATCAACTTAAGTCCATCAGCACAATCACTGTTCAAGCCTGCTCTGCTTAGTATGTCACTATTCTGTCAAATTCTGTTTTCCCTAATAAATTTTCTGATATCCTTCCTACTGTCTTCTGTTCCTTTGCAATCGAATAAAAGATGTTCTACCGTTTCCTCATTTCCACAAAATGTACATCTCGGATCATCATTATAAAACAGGCTCTATATGCCTGAGTTCCTGCATGACCTGACCTTAGTCTAAATATCACCCTGGCTTCAGATTTACATAGCGCTCCATACATTTTCTTTTCAAATCGCCTTTCTTTCTTTTGTATAATAAATTTATTTGTTGAGAACGCACGAGTGTCCTCAAGTGTCCTTATTTTCAATTTCTTTATCACTTCTCCAATTTGATTAACCATCCTGGGCGTAACACTTGCAAGTGGTTGCCCGTCTTCTATGGATGCTTGTTTTGCTGCAGTGTCAGCCATTTCATTTCCACTAATGTTCGCATGTCCAGGTACCCAATCCAATGTGATAGTTACTCCTTTTTCCAGTAGTTTCTGTAATTCTTCATGGCAATAAATCACTTCGGGAGCTACTTTATTTTCTACATAAATATTCTTTATTGCCTCCAAACCACTCTTTGAATCCGAGCAAATTCTAAAATTTTCACCTGCAGATGCAGAATCTATTAAGTATCTCACTGCTTTGGCTATTGCAACTAATTCTGCTTGAAACGCTGTAGTTATGTCACTTAATTTGATCAATTTAACTATATTTTTGGAGGGGATTACAAAAGCAGCCCCCACTTTACTGTCCACTTTGGATGCATCTGTGAAGATATCTACAGTGTCAAGATATTGCATCTCTTTTGTCATCTTGAATGATTGATCACAATCTAGATTATCCCACTTTTCAAATTCAGTATTGCACTGGTATGGAATAGATTCCGACTGAGGGGTTATGAACATATTGGGCACTCTCAACATTGATGTCAAGTGACAATCCATTTGAAACTCTTCCATTATCTCTTTTGCCCTCACAATACCGAAATGTTTTTTCCATGAACACCACAATCTTCCCTCTTTTAGCATTCTTGATTTAATTGGGTTTGACTGGTCAGCTATCCATGTCTTCTGCAAAAACTTTAATGTTGCTATGTCTCTCCTGCTGCCTAGGTTTTCAATTCCACTCTCTGATTCCAGAAAGCTCCGTGGAGTTGTCTTTCTTGCTCCAAAAGCTGTCCTTAAAGCATTGTATTGAATATTTTCCAGCTCCTCTAACAACGACTTTGACGCTGCCATATAAATTATTCCTCCATATTCTAATTTTGCTCTTATGTATTTTATATAAAATTCCATCAAAAAGTCGGGTTTTGGGCCAAAATTTGCTCCACTTAAAAATTTCATAATATTTAATCTTTTGACACATGCTCTCTTTAAATGTCTTATATGACTTTTAAACGTCAGATTTCTATCAATTGTAATTCCAAGCCATTTGAATTCATTCACGATTTCAATTTACTCCCCATTTAGAAAAAGGAGAGGAGTTGCATACTTTTTCCTTCGCGTGATTATCATTGCTTTTGTTTTATGGACCAAAAACTGCACACAATTTACCTTGGCCCACATTTCCACTAATTTTATTTTCTCCTGGGCCACCCTTTGCCCCTCCTCAATACTATCACACACTATCCACATTCCATCATCATCAGCAAAAATTGCAGCTCTATGCTCTCCTGTATCCAGTGGTATATCAAATTCACTTATGTTGTAATAATCAGGCCCCAATGAGGAGCCTTGTGGAACACCGCGTTTTCTCAGTACCTTTCTTTCCGAGTATGCTTTGCCCACTTTTACTGTCACTTCTCGTTCTTTGTAGATAATCATAAGAAAATCGTAGTAAACGTCCTTTAACATTTGCTGCAATCACTCCTTCTAATATATGTTGATGAACCATACTATCAAAAGCACTACTCACATCAAAGAAAACTACTAAACAGATTTTCTTATTTTCCAAACAATATACTGCGTCATTTCCAAACATTTGTAACACTTCTGTAGTAGATCTGTTCTTTCTAAAACCAGATTGAACATCTTTCAAAGTGTTAGTTTTTTCCACTTTCCATGTAAGCCTCTCCTTAACCATTCTTTCATAGACTTTTCCTAAGACAGGTAGTAGAGTAATCTTCCTTAAGTTTTCAATTTTTGAATTATCTTTGCCTTGTTTAGGAATCATAGTCACTACCCCATCCTTCCATTTTTTCGGAAATTTTCCATCTTCCTAGACCTTGTTAATGATTTCTAACAATGTCTTTATCTATTTGTCACTTAAATGTTTGATATACTGTGGGTAAATCATGTCTAACCCTGGTGCTGTTAATGGTAACTTTTGAATCACTTTGTTTATCTCCTCTACTGTAAAATGTCTATTATAATCTATATCATTTTCTATTTTAGAGAGTCTCATTACCTTAGCAAATGTAAGTTGTTCCTCATCATTAAAATCGTCTGGTCTTCCAATCACTGACTCTACAAAATCTAATGCTTTATTTGCTTTCTCTTGCTCTTCCACTATCTCCTCTCCATTAACAATCAAGGGTGGGTTACGATTATCTTCTTTATTCCCTGAAATCAGTTTTTTCACCGTTTTAAAAACTCTACTTGCAGGTTGTCTAAAATCTAACTTCTCCAGAAATTCTCGATACGAATTTTTCTTTGCTTCCAATGTTTGGCGCCTAAAGGCTGCATATTGTCTTTGACACATTAGAAAGTTTTCAAAGTTTGGGAGCTGCCTGTACCTTCTTCTTGCTTCTAATAACTGTTTCTTTGCAATTGTACATTCATTGTTCCACCAAACACTCAGTTTGCGGTGACTAGGAGCTCTTTCACTTTTTGGAGCCAGTTCTTGTGCTCTTTCTAGGAGTGAATTTTGAAATGTCTCTATTTTCCCATTGACATCTTCATAAGAGACGTCTGTCTCTTGTAATTTATTCTTAAAAGCTTCCCAATTAATCTTCTTTAAATTAACTTTACTTGATTCTTCATAATTTGCGTATATACTATTATCTTGAGAAATCTCTACCAAA
The DNA here is from genome assembly GCF_032884065.1 of Artemia franciscana. Taxonomy (NCBI): domain Eukaryota; kingdom Metazoa; phylum Arthropoda; class Branchiopoda; order Anostraca; family Artemiidae; genus Artemia; species Artemia franciscana. Next base: position 49,344,078 of record NC_088865.1, read on the forward strand.
ATGGGAAAAGATCACTATACAGGGTAGACTCCTTATCACTTGTTATTGATACTTTTGATGCTAATGAGGCTGACCCTATGGTCAAGTCTATGGTCACTGATCTTCCTGTTCTGCTATTAATTCTAGTTGGTAAATCCTTTGGGGTAAGCAGGCAGATATCTGAGTTTTTCATTAGAAATTCATAGATTGTTTTTCCATTTCTATTATCATTTCCACATCCACACCAAAGACCGTTGTGTGCATTTAAATCTCCTATAATCAATACTTTTTCCCCTCCAGGCACTGTATCTATAATTTTTTCTAGACCACGATCACTTAAGAGTAGGTTACCGTCTGGTATATAAATATTGAATATATTCAGCTTTATTCTATTTTTAAGATATAGTTTACATCCAACAACTTCCATTTGGTAATCCTCCTGCATTGACAAATAAATTGGGGTATAATTGATTTCCTTATTAATTCCAATAATCACTCCACCTCTCTCTTTTTTCCATCTATCTAATCTCACTATTTTATAATCTCTGAATGATGGATTTATATATGGTTTGAGATAAGTCTCTTGAATGCAAAAAACGTCTATATTATTCTTAATGCAATAGTCTAGTACTAGATCCTTATTCACTTTAACCAATGATGCATTCCAAGACATAATTGTTATGTTTGATTTAACAGTCATTTATTTATGCACTGATTCAAAATATAGCTGCTATTCATTTGCATGATTCCCAAACTTTCAATAAAACTACAGAGCTTATCGACTTTTTCTCTGATAGGCAGGTTCTCTATGCTTAAAATTTCTGGTGACGACACTAGACCAATCACTATCTTATTTATAGTATTACTCACTATTCTTTGCTGCATCTGACTATTTTCATTATCCCTAAAAGGCACGTTGATTTTTGCATGCTCTTTATATGCTTGTTTGTTAGTCACTTCAGCATATGACCTATAAACTATTTCTGCTCTTCTAAAACTCATTTGATGTCTTTCTGCAACTTTTAGAATCTCAGTATTCCTTTGCCTGATAATACATTGCATTGAAGTTGATGGATGGTTACCATTACAATTGATGCATTTGTATAGTGATGTTTTATTTTGTAGATTGTTGTTCTTCATTTGACACAGTCCAGATGCATGCTTTCCAGCACATCGTAGGCAAATTTCTTCTTTTGCTGGGCAATATTTCTTTACATGTCCATATCTTTGGCACTTATGACATTGTAGCAATTGTCTCTTATATTCATGCACAATCCGCCTCCTCCCCCCCATCCAGACCACTGGAGGAAGGAAATTATTTTCAAATGTTATCAATATTGCTAGACTGTCTTCCATTTTTCTAGTCTCTCTGTTAAATCTTTTTTGCCTTTTGGCCCCAATTATTGTAATTGGGCTATCTAAACTATCTAAAACATCATCCTCTGAAACATCAAGGGGTATTCCCTTGATTATCCCTCTTACTGTCTCACCTCTTCTTTTGGCTTCTATTGCCAAACCACACATTTGACTTTGCTTCAAAATTTTCTCAGCTGCCACCTCATTTTTTACAAAAATAACCATTTTCCTTCTTTGGGCAAAAACTTCAAACTCAAACTTGTTTTCTTTTAATATTTCTTTCATGCACTTTGAAAGTCTGAAATCTTCTGGGAATCTTTTTGATTCCTCTTCCTCCTTTACTTCAATGACCATTCCAATCTTGAAAAGTTCTTCTTCTGGTATATCAAATTCTTTATTAATATTTAATTTGGTTGACACCCACTGTCTCTGGCTTGGCTCCATATTTATCCCTTTCTTTCCATCTTTTGGAACCTGGGATGAGAGTCCATCCTTATTCACTACATTATACTTTTTCGATTGAGGTTGTTGACACTCAGTATCTGTAGCTCTTCTTTTTGTAGCTAATTTGTTGTCTATTTCAGTGTTCACACCTTCTACCAAATAAGGGTTAACACAATCAAACATGTCTATTTCCTGTTCACTATATGCTTCTCTGCTTCTTGGGAAGGGTGGGTACTCCTGATCAAGTAGTGGGCTGTATCTATTTTGCGCGGGTACCATTGGTACATAAGATGATACATTAGGCAAGCACATGTTATTAGGGCTATTAGAAGGTTGGATTGGTATAAACATTTGCCCGTACTGGTTAATTACAGCCACTGTTGTTAGTCCTTGCATATTTTGGTAGCCATAGGGGATTTTGACTGGAGCCCCTGATGGCTCCATTATTGGTCACTTTCCTCTTCTTGCAAAATATATTCTTTAAGTCTTTCCAAATTAACAATATTTAATCTCCTTCCACACTAAAACTCTAGTCCCTCCTTTTCAACTTTGTGACGATTGAATTGGATAACTTTAAAGTCTTTAAAATTCACATTCAATAATTTGCTTTTCGTCTTTTTTTCTCAGAATATTCACATCTTGTGGAATGCTGATTTATTCAAATTTATTGCCAGTCAAGAGTGGTGTGCTGCAAGGTACTATCCTTGGCCCAACCCTCTTCAATATTTTTATTATGGCACTTGGTATTAACCAAGCGACTTATAGCGATTGCAAATTCTGTCAGAATTTGGCTGGCATATCAGGGACCAGATTAGATTAGAAATAGTTGTTTTCCCAATTTTACCATCTGGGGACAGTTAATTCAGAGAAATTAGAAAAAATGAGGTATTTTAATTTACAAACATGTGATCGGATCTTAGTGAAATCTGATATTTAGAAGGATATCACGTCTCAGAGCTGTTATTTTAAATCCTAACTGGATCTGGTGACATTGGGGGGAGTTGGATTGGGGGAACCTAAAATCTTGAAAATGCTTAGAGCGGAGGGATTGGGATGAAACTTTTTGGTAAAATAAGAATAATTCCTAGATAGGTCATTGACATAACCAGAATAGATCTGCTCTCTTTGGAGGAGTTGGGGGGAGGGTAATTCTGAAAAATTAGAAAAAATGAGGTATTTTTAAATTATGAAGGAGTGATCAAATCTTAATGAATTTCATGTTTAGAAGGACTTCGTAAGTCAGATCTCTTATTTGAATCCCGACCGGATCCAGTGTCATTGGGGGGAGTTGGGGTTGGGGGAATAGGAAATCTTGGAAAAGGCTTAGAGTGGAGAGATCAGGATGAAACGTGGGGGGAAGAATAAGCACAAGTCCAAGAGACATCGCTGACGTAACCTGACTGGATCCGCCCTCTTTGGGGGAGCTGGGGGGGGGGATTCAGAAAAATTAGAAAATATGAGGTATTTGTAACTTACAAACAGGTGATCAGATCTTAATGAAATTTGATATTTAGAATGATCTTGTGCTTCAGAGCTCTTATTCTAAATCTCGACCAGATCCGGTGACATTGGGGGGAGTTGGAGGGGGGAACCAGAAGTCTTGGAAAATGTGAAAATTGAGGTATCTTTATCTTACAAATGGGTGATTGGATTTTAATCAAACTTGATATATTGAAAGAGTTTATGTCTCAGGTGCTCCATTTTCAATTCGAGTCGGATCCGGGGACATGGGGGTTGGAGGGGGGAAACAGAAATCTTGGAAAATGCTTAGAGTGGAAAGATTGGGATGAAACTTGATGGGAAAAATAAGCACAAGTTCTAAATACGTGATTGACATAATTGGAACGGATCCGCTCTCTTTGGGGGAGTTTAGGGCGTTAATTCTGAAAAATTAGAAAAACTGAGGTATTTTTAACTTAAGAATGGGTGACCAGATCTTAATGAAATTTGATATTTAGAAGGAACTCATGTCTCAGAACTCTTATTTTAAATCCTGACCAGATCTGGTGATATTGAGAGAGTTCAAGGGGGAAACCGGAAATCTTGGAGAACGCTTAGAGTGGAGAGATTGGAATGAAACTTGGTGGGTAGAATGAGCAAATGTTGTAGATACGTGATTGACGTAACTGGACTGGATCTGCTCTCTTTGGGGGAGTTAGGGGGGTCCAGTGCTTTTGCGAGTTTGGTGCTTCTGGATGTGCTAGGATGATGAAAATTGGTAGGCATGTCAGGGACCTGCACAAATTGACTTGATAAAGTCGTTTTTCCTGATTCAACCATCTGGGGATGGTCGAGTGGAGAGATTGGGATGAAACTTGGTGGGTACAATAAGGAAATGTTGTAGATACGTGATTGATATAACTGGACTGGATCCGCTCTCTTTGGGGGAGTTATGGGGGTCCAGTGCTTTTGCGAGTTTGGTGCTTCTGGATGTGCTAGGATGATGAAAATTGATAGGCATGTCAGGGACCTGCACAAATTGACTTTATAAAGTCGTTTTTCGTGATTTGACCATCTGGGGGGCCGAAGGGAGAGGAAAAACTAGAATAAATGAGGGATTTTTAACTTACAAGTTCCCATGGGTATTCTGGGATTTTAGAGTTCAGGAGAGGCTCCTTTGGTTGGCAATTGCTGAATTGTTGACATATGTCACATCCAGAGATATGCTTTGGTCATTTTGACCAAAAGATAGTTGGCCAGAAAACGCATGAGCATGCACATTGTTTTGTTTTGACGATGCCTAAGTGGGCTGTTTGAAGACAGGTCATTATGTCTTGGCACATACACCCCAGTATTATGAATTGACCACCCTTCAACATGATGTCTTGGTATGCTGCCAGTTCATTTCTATAATTCCAGTACTCTTGAATTTCAACTGGGCACTGCCTATTGTGCTTTTGCCATCCTTTTTGATGATTTTAGCTAGAACTGGCATTTCTGGGTTATGTTTGGTGCTGTCTGCAATACTTAGCACCATTTGATCTTTGATTGGAATGTGTTTCAAAATGTTATGTGTGTAGTTAAGACTATATTTCTTCTTCTGGGTCTATGTTTTCCATTTGTAAATGTCAGCAATCGGAATTTCTTGTCCAGGTTTGTATGTGAATCTGAGATTGTAAGGCTGGATTGCTATCATCATCTACTGTAATCTAGGTGGGGCTTTGCTGATTGGTTTTCTCAAAATATTTTCCAGTGGTTGGTGATCTGTCATGACTGAAATATTTCTTCCAAATATATATTGGTGAAAATGTTTGCATGCAAACATGATGGTAAGTAGTTCTTTCTCTATTTGAGAGTATCTTTGTTCTGTATCACTCAATGATCATGAACCACATGCTACTGTTTTGTCTTTTACTAGTAGTTGGGCTCCCAGCCTGTGTTGGGAGGTGTCAACAATTATCTCAACTTTTTGACAGTCAGTATTGAAATATGAGAGGTGTTCACAAAATGATTGGCAAATAATTTGACATGAACCACTTTGTTACTTTGTCCAAATAAATTCCTTAGCCTTTCCAAGCTCACGTAGAGGTTGATTCTGACTGGTTAGGCTTGGTATATATCTGGAGAGATAGTTGAACATTCCTAATAATGTCTGCAGTTCCTCTTTGTCTCTAGGTTCTGGCATTTCTTGTTTTGTTGGGGTCTGGCTTGAAACCCTCCATGATTAGCAAATGGCCAACATTTGGTATAGCTGTTGCATTGAATATGCATTTGCCCCACTTCAACTTAATTCCTTTCTCTCTTGCTCTTTAGAGGACTGCTTTCAGTTGCATGTCATAATCTTCTTTGCAACAGCCATCCACTATTAATCCAACACCCAGTCCTTCAAAAACTTCCTCCATCTAGTGCTGCTACTCATCCTGAGCTGAAATTATTCCAAATGATATCTTCTCCACTTGAATCTCCCAAACATGGTGCTGAATGTTGTCAGCTCTGATGATGTGTCATCAAGTACCATTGATCAGTATCTGTTTCTGGCATCTAGTTTGAACAGAGTTTGAGCTTTGCGACATTTGTTTGCAATGTTGCAAATGTTGGTATTGGATAATGTTGTCTATGTATCTGCTCGTTCAGTTCTACTGGATCTAGGCATATCTGGATGTCACCGTTGGACTTCTGAACTATTACTATAGAGTTTACCCACTTTGTTGGTTTAGTAATTTTTTCAATTATTCCTAGGGATTCCAGTTTTTCCAGTTCGTTTTTCAGTTTGTCCTGGATTGCCAAGGGTACTCTTTTGGGGGCTGTACTGATGGTATTGCTCCAGGTTTCTGGTGTATCTTGAACTTTCCAGGCATTTTACTTATGCCTCCAAACGCGTTTTTGTATTCTGCCTGAATCTCATCTGTGGCACTAGCTACTGGTATCTGTTCTATGTTGTATATGAACTGGACTAAGTTCAACAATGCACTGTTCTGTCTACTAAGTATAGACTTCTTGTCTTTGTCTACCATGTAGAACTTGTTTTTTTGTGGCTCTGTGTTCTTGTAGTGAACCCCTAGATGGCAGGTGCCTGCTACTCTTAATGATTTACCAGTATAACTTGTAAGTATTTCGGATGTTGGCCTGATTTTTGGTTGTGGGTATATAATAAAAATAATAATTTATTTCTTACCCACTTACAAAAGGGAAAACGTGGAGTACAAGGAGAAAAACAAAGAACTACAAATAACACAATTTGCTTCTGCACCTGTGTCAATTTTGAATTCTATGTTGATTCCACTTTTGTTAGATAAAGTTCTATCACTAGTTCATTGCTATTTTCTTCCTTGATTTGAATGCTTTCTATAATTAAATAATAATTTATTTCTTACCCACTTACAAAAGGGGAAACGTGGAGTACAAGGAGAAAAACAAAGAACTACAAATAACACAATTTGCTTCTGCACCTGTGTCAATTTTGAATTCTATGTTGATTCCACTTTTGTTAGATAAAGTTCTACCACTAGTTCATTGCTATTTTCTTCCTTGATTTGAATGCTTTCAATGAAGTACTGTGAATAGGTATCATTGTTAATTTCCCCTGTTTAAACACTATGTAGTAGTAGTAGTAGTAGTAGTAGTAGTAGTAGAACAATTTTATTAGGAATAAACATTTCTTAATCAATAGCACAACATAAGCGAAGCTTGCGAGGCTGTGCTAAATTCAAAGAAAATAAAGAGACAATATGGAGAATAAGAAATTATGGAGAATGAGACCATATACTGAAATCAACAAAAAAAAAACAAAAAAAAACATAAACAATACACTACCTTGCATGACCCCAAGACAACAAAAAGAACAAACAAAAAAAATACATAAATATCAAATGAATAACATATGTAAAATTTATTTTAGTTAATCTGCTGAAAAAGTATACCTACCGAGCAACTCCACACGTAAATCAGACTTAAACTGGCCAAGACTACCTATTTCCTTGATATCTATACTCAGTTTATTCCAAAGTTTTGAAGCTCTGTAAATAAGTGAAAAAGAAGACCTACTTGAAACTAATCAAGGAACCTCAGTATTACCTCGTATCCGAGTAATGTGGTGGTGAACATCAGACCTCTCACAAAATATTCCTGTAAAACAATCAGGAAGGCTATCACTGTAATACTTATATATAAAAATCACGTAATCTAGCTGCAGGCATTATATTTAAATCTCTATACACAGATCTCAAAGACTCCTGGTTCCCAACACCACAAAAAACACGGATAGCATTATTCTGGATCACACGAATTGGACGAACTATCAAAGGGAAAGTACCAAGCCAAATCGACGAGCAATACAAAATGTAAGGGCGAATCAGGGAAAAGTATAACAATCATAGAACATTTGGGGGGAAAATATGTTTTAATTTGCGCATGATACCTAAGTTACGTGACAATATTTTCGAAACTGACTTCACATGATCTTTAAATGATAAGGTTTCATCAACATTGATTCCGAGGTATTTGGTGAATCTTGTTCGTTTAATAATTCGGTAAAAATTCGGAGATCGAGAGAAAATAACAAAATTTGACTTATCTATATTCAGGTCAAAGTGGTTTATTTTAAGCCATGTACATATCCTGCTCATTGCAGCATTTATCGTTGACATGAGCAGTTGTTCTGTAGGGGCAACACACACCAAGGTTGTATCATCAGCAAATAAGGGCATAGTAAGCTGGGTCTTACTCAGACCGTTGTCAGCAAAGTCGTCAATTCTGGGCAGAGCTTTCACAACATGCGGTAGATCATTAATAAAAATTAAAAACAGAGTCGGACCCAGTACGGATCCTTGGGGAACCCCCCAATTAACAACATTTTTACTGGACAAAAATCAATGTAAATACTGCTGTCTATTTTGAAGATAACTGCCAAGCAAATTCAATGTAGAACCCCTTAATCAATAAAATTCACATTTTTTTTAATTATATTCGATGGTCAACAGTGTCAAACGCCTTAATTAAGTCCAAAAATACACCAGCCACCCTAAGCTTTTTATCAAGAGCATCGTTAATTATAGTAGTAATAAATGAAATCGCCATTTCTGTTGTTCTGCCCTTCCTAAAACCAAACTGATTTGTATGTAGAAGTTTATTATGCTCTAAATGCTCATAAGTTCTAATATTAATACATTTTTCTAAAACTTGTGAAACAACAGGTAATAATGAAATCGGTCTATAATTCTCCAAATCATTCTTGTTACCACCCTTAAACACAGGAGTTATCCTTGCAATTTAAAGACAATTTGGGAACTTCCCTCGCTTAAAACAAGCATTAATAAGGGACGTTAATATATGTGAAACGTAGCTTTCAAAACAAGAAGGTTAATGGGATCACTCCCAGCCGAAGAACTTTTCATCTCAAAGATAATCTTACGAACTTCATCACGAGTGACAGGTCTTAGATACATTGACAGAAGTACCCATAAAAGTCTCAAATGGAGGATCATTATCAGAAGCTACTGTAGTACGAGAAAATCGAGCCCCAACAGTTGCAAAATGTTCCGAAAGGGCATTACAAATTACATCAGGCTCATTCGATTTTAACCCATCACTTATGGGTGATTAACCTATCTACCCTGATTGAGCACAGGTAACATACTCATTTTCAGTCTAGGGCCTTGCTGCCTCGGGAAACAAACTTCAAAACTTGCCGAAATCCCAAAATGGTCAGAAACATCAGCAACAATAACCCCTGGATCTGAAAATTTAGAATTAGAAAAAAATATTATCAAGTAGCTTAGCCGTTAAAGTGGTAACACGCGTACAAATATTTATAGTGGGAAATAAACTATATGACATGCAAAGCTGTAGGTATAGGCCGGTATAGACCCAGATGGTGGTCTATATAGTACAAAAACATAAACATCTTTTGGCTTAAGCCTGAGCTGAAGGATAAGTGGCTCAAATAACATCTCGTGAACAGCACTAGATCACTTCTTACCAAAACCTCGATATCGCTCCGTATATAAGCTCCAATACCTGTTGACGAAATTGACTATTCCTATGATAAAATGTATGCCCTGGAATATCCAAGAGAGCAGAGTTATGCTCATTTAGTCATGTTTCTGTGAGACCAATAACCTGAAAAATGGAAAGTTCACATATCTCGCTGAAAAAATTAAAAGATGAATTCAACCCCTGGCGGTTAAGATGGAAAATTCTGAGATCTTCAGAATCACCACCACTATTCCCGGACCTCAAACCATCTTTAAATAGGTACTTTGAATTACAAGAAACATATTGACCAGCAATCCAAATATCATAATTCTGGTGGAGCTGCTCCATAAACATACTACCAAAATCCACAAATGAAGCTTCCAAATTTTTAAGACGGCTGTTGCCCGGGGTGCCGCGATCACCATCAACTATATTAATACAGTTTTACAACAAAGTAATATGGCCTCATTTCCACAACAAAACAAAAAAAGAATAAAAAAACAACTAAACAAGAACAAAATAGAATATAACAAACAACAAAAGAATGACACTTTCCATCTCGGAAAAAAAACAAACAAAAAAAGAAACAGGCCGTATTTGGTTTGCCCGTAACGAATCTATAGACAAGTCACCAAATACAACAGCTACTAATTCCCACAATCACACAACCATAATTATCGCGACAAAATAGCAATTTCTATTTTTATTTATTTTCTTTTAATTAATTTTAATTAATTTTTTTTAATTGATTTTTTCAATAACAAATAAACACTCACTAATTTTAACAGCAGCAAACAAAAATTAAGAATCCAACAAACTCTTAGCATTGTACCAAGGCACTTAAATAACATGGTTGTCCTTTTTAACAGAGATGCTGGGTGGTAGGGTAGGAGGTACCCAGCATTCCGCACCTTTATCTGCCTAACGCTTACGTAACCCAAGTAATTCTTTACGCAGAACCCGTACACGCGGTGAGACATCATCACTAATAAAATCAGACTTATAAACACTGAACTCTTTCCCTTTTAATTTTTTCGCATTACTTAGAATTAAGAAACGCGCCTGGACACTGTCCACCCTAATTTTAACAAAATTCTTGGAACAGTGAGCCACAGTGAATGGTGGCAACTTGTCAGTTGGGAGTGACAAACCAGCTACAATCACCTCGGAAAATTTCATCAACAAGAGACTGGGACACAACCACATTTATTTCCTCATTGCCTCATGCTCTTTACGCTAAAGTTTTTTACTGTTTTAAAAAGAAGAATTGATAGACAGAGTCAAACTTTAGCGTAAAGAGCGGGGCGTTGATGAGGAAGCAGCCTCTTTCATATACGAAGTAATTTCTGTTCGTTTTAAGTTTTAATGTCGCTCCTTACTTTCAGTTAAAAAAACTTGTTTTTTTTTTTATTTAATTATTCACATAAGTCAACAACAACATGGCATAGCAACCGTTGTATCCGGGCAAAAGCAGTCAGACAAGTTTATCCATTGACTGTTAAATGCGAACTGGCTTCTGCACATTTTTGCAAAGTGATGCATCTTCTTGCGTTTTATGCAGCTTTTTCCTTTGACAGGGCACTGATGGCTTTTACTAAACACTCCCCCACAATTGTAACACTTTGACCCTTCACCCGAGTCGTTTGGGGAACATAAATGACCAGGTGTGAAGCTTCCACCACATATGTAGTATTTTTGTCCTTGCCTTGTTAAAACACGTACCTCTCCTTTTAAATGCACTTTGGAATGTTTCTGGTTGGACATAATCATCAACTGTGCTGGTCTCTCCTCTGCAGCTCTACATAGAGCTGTCGCGCAAGCTAGAGTTAGTCCTGCTCCTTTACTAAGTAGTCGTCCCTGTATTTTATCCTGCTTAACTCCAAAAACTAGTCGATCTCTGATCATTTCGTCACTAGTCGTTCCAAATGCACATTCTTTTGCTGTAATGCATAAATCAGTGAGGTACTTTTCTATTGATTTGTTGTCTCTCTGGTTACGTCTGTGAAATTGATATCTGGTGAATATAGGGTTTGTAAGCAGTTCAACATGTTCACTAAACTTCCTTAGATATGCTTCAAGATTGTCTGTTTCATTGACAGTTAATGCTCATGCATTGAAAATGTCTCTGCCTTTTTCACCAGCCCATATCAGCAAATATGAACATTTCACTGCCCCTGTTTTTTTTCACTTAGAGTTCCTGTGAACATGAGTTCTGCATGCTGTTTGAAGTGTGACCAAGCAACTTTTAGGTTTGTTGCATCCCAATTTATTTATGGGCAAGCACCAAATTCCATGTTGAATTACTCAGACTTCTGACACCATGTAGAGTTTTCTAATATGCGCCAAACAAGTAAGGAAGCTTATATTGTGACTCATGCACCTACAAAATAAATAAAAGAATCAATAAAAATTGTTAATGTCTGATCACTAAATGCAGAACTCTGCAGTTCAGACCCATCTTCTCTGCAATCTTCTGAGCTTTAGTTATATGGAAAGAGTAGAGTTAGTAGCTTGACAGCACCTTACCAGTGAAAACTTCCAGCTTGAAAGTCTCATCTGCTCCATTGCCTTTAAAGTTAGGAAAAAGCTCCTCATCTAGAAATATAAAAACTAATTTCCAATTCAGTGGTCTTTTCAAATGTATTAGTCTTTACCAATGAAATTGTATCCAAGACACTGCTAATGGGGCAAGACATAGCCATGGGACAGTGTTTACTGTCTTGGGGTATGTGTACTCCAAGGGGTACTAAAAAAAATGTCAGCATTGCAGAATAAATAAAATTCTAGTACAACATGTAACAATATTCAGAAAACTTTTTAAGGCTCTTGTTAGACCCGATCTTGATTTTGGCATATGCCTGGCTGGTCCTTTTTACTGGCAAGATATTAGGCTAATCAAAAATGTCCAGAGGTAAGCAACAAAGTGCATTAAAAACTAAAAATCAGCTTCATATGAGGAACGTCTTAAGCAGCTCAAGCTACCTACCCTTGTCTACAGACACATGTGTAGTGATATGGTGCTGACTAATAAACTCCAAAAGGAAAACTCCACTATCTTCAAGGGCAAGCACAGTACCAGCCATCATCTCATAAGAGGACATTCAAAGAAACTACCAAAATTAAGCTACAGAATAAGAATCTGTCAAATGTATTTTTTCAAGAAGAGTAATTAACTACTGGAACCAATTGAAGGACTCTACTGTCAGCACTCCTTCCATCCAGTCTTTCAAACACCAACTTCACAAGGAGTGGGAGAAGAACCAGTGGAGGTTCAACTAGGAGTGAGTGACTCAAGAGTACTACAGCTCAGGGGGACCTTAAAACTCTCAAATGGATTATGGTGATTAAGGTAAGGTGAACACTGAAATAATAAAAACAGTATGTTCACCTGAGAAGTAGAATTCAACACAATTTATTGCCTAAAATGGCACGAAAGTTAGCATAAGCATGTCAGAACAATTACAATGATAAAACAGATGTTAGAAGATAAACATAAATAGGTTGCCGAACCATTCAGTACAACCAAAATTGGTACCGGATGGTTTTGAGTTAAGGGGTGTATAATGTCATATGGAAATGCTGCATAGGAGAGTGCTACAACGGTAGCACTTGCAAATACATTTTCAAGTGTGATATGTTATGCTCATAAGTTAACAATTTAATTTGTGTAAATTGCTATGCTTGTAAAAGTGGTCACCATGTTTAACCACTGGAATGAATTGAAGGAGTCTACTCTCAGCGCCCCTTCCATCTAGTCTTTCAAACACCAACTTGACAAGGAGTGAGAGAAGAACCAGTGGAGGCTCAACTGAGAGTAATTGACTCAAGAGTACCACAGGTCAGGTAGATTTTAAAGCTCTCAAATGGATTAAGGTAACTAAGGTAAGGTGAACACTGAAATAATAAAAACAGCATGTTCACCTGAGAAATAGAATAGAATTGAATACAGTTTATTGGTTAGATTTTTTGTTGGCTATTGGCTAAAGAGAAATAGAATAGAATTGAGTACAATTTATTGGCTAAAATATTTGTTGACAATTTGTTGGCTAAAATGGCACAAAAGCTAGCATAAGCATTCAGAACAATTGAATGATAAGAACAATTATTCTACACACAGCACTCCTTCCATGCAGTCTTTCAAACACCAACTTGACAAGGAGTGGGACAATGACAACCTATTGACACAGATCATTGACCAACCAACACGATTCAGGCACCAGCAACAACATTCCTTACTAGACTTAGTTGTAACAAAAGACCCTGACCGAATTATTTCTGCTTCCTATCACCCTGCAGTTGGAAGCAGTGACCATATTTGTATCTTGACTGAGATACAGGTGAACTTCAAGAAGGAAAATAAAGTGAAAAAACCCTTTACAGATCATGAATTAATAAAGCAGGACCTGTCAAAGATAAAATGGGAGAGTGTGGTTGACAATGGTAACACAGAAAAAAACTGGGAGGCATTAAAGACAGTTGTCCTAGCTGCAGAAAATAAACACCTGTGTATACTGGCCGCCCCTGCCAGAAATACTCTCCTTCCTACCCAGAGAAGTCATAAGGGCTAGAAGGAAGAAGAAAAGAGCATGGACCAAATATATAAAGTGCAGATGTGATAAATACTATGACATGCCCAAGAAATGCAGAAATAGGCCGAGAAATTTGACTTGGAAGGTTGTAGAAAACAATGAGAAGGCAATTGCAGCTGTCGCAAAGCAGAATCCAAATGGGCTCTAGCGCCATATATCAGCAGCTAATCCCTCTAGACTTCATATCCCAGACCTCATGAAAGAGGATGACACAAAGACCTCAGAGGCTAAAGAAAAAGTGTATTTGCTCAACTCTAGCTTTGGTACAAATTTTTCTACTCAGCCCATAGCAAACCCTCAACCCACTTTACAAGAGCAACCAATTGGAGAACCAATGTACATGACAATTATAAGTAAAGGAAATGTTCTAGGAAAGCTTAAAGACTGGATGTAAATAAAGCTGCTGGGCCAGATAACCTACAATCCAGAAAAAAAAAACAGCTGGTCATTAAAAGAAGGAGCTGATCAAACTGCTGAGCCAATAGCAGTGATGTTTGGGATGTCACTCACTTCCAAAGTGCTCCCAAGTGACTGGAAGTATGCCAACATCAAGCCCACCTTAAAGAAAGGGAAAAAGGACCAAGCCTGTAATTATTGCCCTCTAAGATAACTCCAGTTGTATGCAAGATCGTGGAGAGCATCATAAATGATGCACTGGGCTCTCACCTTGAATGAGATCAGTTGGTTTCAAAAATTCAGCAGCATGGTTTCTGTAAAGATCGTTCAATCAATACAATCCTCACTGAATCATATGATTTGTCACCATACTCTTGGATCATAGTCTTCTAGTGGATGTCATATTGCTAGAATAAAGCAAAAGCCTTTGACACATCAATTGAACAGCATCAATTATTTCTGCTGAAAATGGAAGCATACAGGATGTATGGGGATATATCTCTCAACAATGCCAGAAGATTTAGATCAACTATCTAGATGGTCATCTGAGTGGGGTTTACAGTTCAACTTGTCAAAATGCAAAGTCCTACATCTTGGACACAACAATCCTAAACGACCTTACTATATCCGAAATGACCTTGTAAGTGAGGGAAAAGACCTGGGGTTCATTGTTGATGACAAACTCAAGTTTCAGAGCCACACGAGCTCAATCTGCTAAAGCAAACCGAGCCCTAGTGCTCATAAAACGAACGTTTACCACCAGGAAGCCATGTGTTGTAACAAAGTTGTACAAAGCTATTGTACATCCACGCCTGGAATTTGGAATGACTAAAAGGAAGGAAATATTTAATGCAGTTAATAATTATTTCAAATGTGGTGATATTGAATTTGAATTGAATTTTTTTTTCAAGTTTATGGCAAGTTTTTACAAATTATTCTAAACTTTGTTAATCAGGACTTGGCAAAGTTACAAGGCCTAAAACTCTGTTTTTGGATCTCATTTATTGCATATCAATCCCTGAAAATTTCACTTTCATGCCATAAAGTTTGTCCAAGTTCATCAATGGTTAGGTACCCTTTGAAAGGATAGAGGCTAGATATTCAAAAAAAAAAAAAATATATAAGATACTAGGGGGTAAAGGAGTGCTGTTATTGATGTCAAAAGTAAAGATCATCATCCAGCAGTGTCTAGGGTTAATTTAAAGCTGAAATTTAAGAAGGGTAAACACCTTCCAGGAAGCTATGACGCTGGTAGACTCCAAGTTGAGAATTTGAGAGAAAGTTTTCTGGAGCAGTTGAATACTAAAATGAAGAGTCTAAAATTTGACAATGTAAAAGATGGGTAGAATAATTTTAGAAAATAGTTTGTCAAATTGCTTATAGTGCCTTAGGGAAGAAAGTTAGTAACGCAGCTAGGAATATTGACTAAAATAGTTTATGTTTAATAGAGAAGAGGAGGGGCTCGTGCAAAAATTATTTTTGTGATAGATCTAATGAAAATAAGAGGAATGTAAAAAAAATTGGGAGAGCTTTAAAATATGAACCAATGAGGTGTGAAGTGGAGATCATGGATGAAATTGCCAAAGATCTGGAATATTAAAGCCAGATGGCATAAAGTATTGTGCTGGGAAGTTAATAAATTGAGAGGGAGTAGTCAATATGGACTTGTTCCAGTTAAAGATAGGAGCGTGGTCATAATTACTCATAAGGAAAAAGTTAAAGAGAGATGGGCAGAACATCTTAAGAATGCAATAAATCTTGATGGTGTTGCAGGAAAAACACAAAATTTTGTACACAAAAAATGTTGTAACACTTTGGGTGCAAAGGAAGATTTGTTTTGTGAGGAAGAATTAGCGACGGTACTGAATGGATAAAAAAGTAATAAGATCCCAGGTTTTTATAGTTTAGTAAATGAGTTTCTTAAATATGGTTGTTATGAGGCTAGAAATAAGCTACTGAAGATTATAAATGTGATTTCTTAAAAAGGGAAAATACCTAGCGATTTTAGGAAAACTCTAGTTAAACCCCTCTATAAGAACGTTTATAAGAGTGGGTGTGGTGATTATAGGGGCATTGGCCTGGTTTCTGTAGGTAGAAAATTACTTTGTATGATATACTTTGTAATTTTTTTTATTTAGAGATGCTGTAGATAAAGTGTTAAGAGAAAGAACACTGTGGTTTTAGGAAGGGTAACAGATGTGTCGACCAAATTCACATTCTTAGATTTATATCTGAGAAGGGCCTGAGTCATCAAACACCTTTAGTCCTCTGTTTTGTAGATTATGAGCAAGCGTTAAATTCAGATGACAGAAGAGCTTTAGTATAGGTTTTATCCTTGCATGGTATTCTTGCTTTATTGATTCTTGATTCTTTTAATGATTCTTTTTTGATTCTTGATTTATTGATTCTTTTATTTATTCTTGGTTTATTCTTGCTTTCTAGGGCTATTAATAAAAGAAAGTTTGAGATGGCTAGGGCACTTTCTGCGGATGACATATTGTCAAAGATTATCCATGTCGGTCAACCGTCTACATTATAACGAAAAGGAGGTAGTCTCGGGTTAGAGTGGAAGGATGTCGCAAGAAAAGATTTAAGGGAAATGGGAACTTCAATGGAGAGTGTAAACAGGGAGGCTTTGAATAGATTCGTATGAAGGATGAGCGTGTGTAGCTATGTTGGCCTCAGGTGGCTTGGTGCTACAGTGAGTTGTTAGTAGTAATACTAGTAGATAGGCTTTCCAATTATATCTGCTATTCCCTGGGCCATGTGAACCCTCATGCAGGACAACATTGGATGTAATTTTGGCTGTATTGATTTTTAATTCTGTGAATAAGCCGGGCATTGGTTTTGTCTCTGATTAGCTTGAAACGTACAGGGTATGTAGAAAAGGCTAGGTATACCTCAATGAAAAAAAAAAATTTTGTAAAAAAAACTGATTGGTTTGGTTTATGACGCTGGAAGCTGGTCGAATAAATTTTGTTTTCTCCAGTCGATTTAAGCTTTAAAGGTACGTCTACTGGACCAAGGCAGTTACCTTGGCCTAGTGAATGAAGACAAACCATTAAAAATAGCTCGTTGTGCTAATCCATTACTCAGAAATGTCCAAAACCAATAATTTTTCTTCGATTGACTTGAAATTTATCGCTGACGTAGACAGGAATGTGGAGACCCCACTAAGGACACAAATGATGAACAAACGTTTTTATCTATTCATAACTCCTTAAAAAGGCTAATATTTTTGCTTTTTACAATTAGCCGCAAAGAAGAAGAAAAAGCTAAAGGAGATTTTTTTGTGTTTTTTTTTTTGTGTAGAGATATCTCTATTTTTCTCGTCTTTCATGTTATTAAATAAAGAAAAAAAAGTTTTTTTAACTGAAAGTAAGGAGCGACATTAAAACTTAAAACGAACAGAAATTACTTCGTATATGAAAGGGGCTGCTTCCTCATCAACGCCCCGCTCTTTACGCTAAAGTTTGACTCTTTCTCTCAATTCTTCTTTTTAAAATAGTAAAATCTTTAGCGTAAAGGGCGGTTGATGAGTTGATGAGGATGAGGAAGCAGCCCCTTTCATATAGGAAGTAATTTCTGTTCGTTTTAAGTTTTAATGTCGCTCCTTACTTTCAGTTAAAAAAACTTGTTTTTTTTTTATTTAATTTCTGAACGTTTTTGAATCAATGCATGTTTTGATTTTGGCTCTCCACAGAGGAATAATTAAAACGAAATTTGCATATTTTTTTTCGGCTAAATGGGTTTCTCATAACTTTGATCGAATGATTTTGAGGAAAAAAGAGCGAGGGAGGAAGCCTAGTTGCCCTCCGATTTTTTGGTTAATTAAAAAGGCAACTAGAACTTCTAATTTTTTACGAATCTTTTTATTAGTAAAAGATTTACGTAACTTATAAATTTGCTTACGTTAAGAACTTTTGTATTCTCATGTTTTTATTACATATATGAGGGGGTTCGCCCCCTCGTCAGTACCTCGCTCTTTATACTAAAGCTTAAATTTTGTCCCAATTCATTAAGAATGACCCCTGAATCACAAAAGCCGTAGAATAAATAGTTCAAATTACTAAAAATACTTTAGCGTTAAGAGCGAGATATTAGGAGGAGGTCAGCCCCTCATATGGATAATAATTTCTGTTTGTTTTAAAGTTTTAATACTGCTCCTTACTTCCGGCTGAAAAAAACTTTTCATATTTATTTTTTCATTTTTTTTTTAAATAATGCTAGTAAATCCTGCACTCCCTTCATGGAAGTTTTCTTCTCCCATTACGAATTCTCGATGTAAAGCTCCTCCAGCATATCCCCCTCTTCTTAACCCCTCCCCCAACCAAAAAAATCCTCCTGAAAACGCCTGTACACTTCCCAATAACCATTACTATATGTAAGCACTGGTCAAAGTTTGTAACTTGTTGCCCCTCCTACGGGGACTGTGGGGGAGTAAGTCGTCCCCAAAGACATAGTTATAAGATGTTTCGACTACGCTGAATAAAATGGCTATATCAGAATTTGGTCCGTTGAGTTTGGAAAATAATTGGCGTGGGAGGGGGCCTAGATGCCCTCCGATTTTTTGGTCACTTAAAAAGGGCACTAGAACTTTTCATTTCCGTTAGAATGAGCCCTCTCGCAACATTCTAGGACAACTGGGTCGATACGATCACCCCTGGGGAAAAACAAAAAAAACAAATAAACACGCATCCGTGATCTGCCTTATGGCAAAAAATACAAAATTCCACATTCTTGTAGATAGGAGCTTAAAACTTCTACAGTAGGGTTTTCTGATACGCTGAATCTGATAATGTGATTTTCGTTAAGATTCTATGACTTTTAGGGGGTGTTTCCCCCTATTTTTTCAAAAAAACGCAAATTTTCTCAGGCTCGTAACTTTTGATGGGTAAGACTAAACTTGATGAAATTTATATATTTAAAATCAGCATTAAAATGCGATTCTTTTGATGTAGCTATTGGTATCAAAATTCCATTTTTTAGAGTTTTGGTTACTATTGAGCCGGGTCGCTCCTTACTACAGTTCGTTACCACGAACTGTTTGATATTGAATTTGCCTGTTTAATATTTTGTGTTTATTCTAATGGTTTTGCTTTTTCTTTCTTTTTTTTTGCCGGTGGTAAAGGCTACTGGGTTTGGAGCCGAACTATCTGGACTGTCAATAGCATTTATATGAAAAAGTTTTTCTTTTCCTTTCAAATTTCACTGTCTTAATTAAAGGTTTTACTTTTTATTATATTTTCACTCCATGTTAACTAAAATTAGATTTTTTTTTCTCGCAATCGACCTGAAACTTACAGGGCATTTAAAGAGGACAAAGGGAGCCCCATGAAGAATAAAAATTGATACAAAAAAATAGAAACAAAATTTGGTCTTATTGATTTGTGTTTTTTTTGTATTTTTTTGTCACAACAACCTAGAAGGCATTTTATAAAAGCTCAGACGTGCATTTATTTAAACTACATTTAAATAATTTAAATAAATTACTTAAATTTATTTAAAGTAACAGTTTAACACAAAATGGAGCACAAGAGATTCTGTTAATAAAGTAGATTAAGATATATGTATTTTCAAGGATGTCTCCTCCCCATCCATCTTGAATTTTACAGTAAAGATATCGAAACACTATTGTACGAAAGTGCGAACGAGCAAATATTTTTGCCGGATATTAAAATCTTGCCTAAAATTTGAATTGAAATGCAACATTTGGATTCTTAAGCAGAAAAGCTGAAGAAACTACAAATATTTCTGCAAGTAATTAAAAACAAAACTATGTCAATTAAAACTAAAAGAAATAAAAAAAATATAAATAAAACAAAACTCCATAAAAATTAAAGAAAATTATATAGCAATATTAAATCCGAAAATGAGTGAAAAAAGGGTCATATGAAATATAACAAGGTCGTCTTTTTTAGTTTACTGACCGATTCTTATTTAGAACGATGTGTTTTTATTTGTCATAACTCTAACAACAACTATGGAAAAATAATCTCACTCTAATGAGTTAGGTTTAGCCTCAGTTTTTGAACAGTGTATTTTTTTTTTTATTTGTGAGAAGATCTAACAAAAAAAGACGAAAATCACAGTATTAATCAAGAAGACATAAAATAAAAAATAAGTCCTAGAAAAATTATATCCGTATATTTCAATTTAATTTTAGCACTCTCAAAGGAGATTTATTTTGCAAAAACCTTTCTCTTTGATTCTGTTTCTTTCAAAATATAGAAAATGGATGCTTAAATAATAATTAATTAAATAATAATTAATTTAATAATTAATTTAAAATTAAATTTAAGACAAATTAAAATTAAAACAGTTGTAATTTTTGAAGCTGCCCGCTTAATTTTTTTTTTAAAGGAAATAATATAAGGAAAGGAAAGGAAAATTTTTAAAGAAAAGGAAATAATAATGTTTTTTTAAAGGAAATTTTTTAAGGAAATAATAATTTTTTTAATAAAGGTCCTTTTTTTAAAGGACCAATTAATTTTTTCTCGATTTTGAAGAAGTAAATCTAAAGCAAGTAATGGTGATGATAGAGGTATATTGCATATCTGGCCAAAGAAACTAGATGGATTTATTGATGATATGCAAAAAAAGAATCCCCGGAAGTTTGGACGTGTCTTGTTTTCTTTGAAGGGCTAATGACGATCTAGACTTTAAGGGTTTGGCGGGGCAATAGCCCCACTCTTCTTTAAGTTAGCTCTTACTTGTAAGCCGTTATTAGCATTATTGCTCTATGGTGTTCTAGGAATTGTAGCCTTTGGTGCTAGATGCTACTGGAAGTGCAAATGAGGCTCTAGATTTTCGAGGGTACAATGGGAGGGACCGCTCCTAATTGTGGTTGTGCCTGTTCGTTTTAATTCTGACTAAGTCATAATTTTAAATTTTGTTTATTTTAGGTTTATTTATTCATTTGTTTCTTTTCGTTGTAAATTTGACTTATTGTAAGACTTCATTTGTACTTGTTTTAGCTTTCAATATGGGCTTGCAAATTTGTTATGGATTTATTTTTTTTTAATTTATTAGAGTGAAGGGTATTTAATCCCGTATTAAAGACGAATTTCTAGTTTATCACAGAAAAATCATACTTGTAAGATTCTGTTTCGAATCAAGACCCCCCCCCCCCAAAAAAAAAAACAAACAAAAAAAACAACAGCTATCAGTCAAAATACATTGCTGCATTTAGACAGGGAAATGTAAAGGAAATCCTGCATAGTCCCTACGTCAAAGGGGGGCAGTAGGTAAACTTACAGCAATCCGTTTTTTTGACCCCCTTAAAAGATTTTTTTTAACATGAAAAAATACTTGCCATGCCCCTGCCTTCGAGACATGGCTGTGTGTACCCAGGAATAATCAACCATAGCACTATGCATATTTATGAAATATAATTGTGTTGTTTACTGAAGAAAGGTTTTGCTAGGAGGGTGAAATTATCCCTCATAGGACTAATTTTTTTCAAAATTCATTTACGGAACAGAATATCTTGTTTCAAAATTGGAGAACCAGATGTTTTTTTTTTGGATTCTTTGGTCTCCCCCATGATAAGTTTTGACTGCTTGCCTTCCCCCTAAATCTTTTACTAGCTGCATTCAATTTAAGAGCCATCTTTCAAAGTATTATTTTATAAACATTTATATTTTTTAGCTCAGCCTTTTGATATTTCCGACGCGTGATTATTAGTGAAGGGAAACATCTTCTGGAAGTCTGCCTGTATAATTTGTCCAGCAGTATCTTTCCGACTCCAGAATTACATTTTCAAGTTTAATCCTGGCAAGGTCAGTGTGTATCTATCTAATGTATGGGAACAAATGAGAAAAGGATTTCACGTTATTTTTGTTTTGGCTTACTGACGGGGGTGAATAGAGGAGATCAGACACTTGAGACAGGTATAAAAGAAAATCTTTTCCGTGTGTATGTACATAGAAAGCTTATAAATTGCTATATATATTATATATATATATATATATATATATATATATATATATATATATATATATATATATATATATATATATATATATATATATATATATATATATATATATATATATATATATATATATATATATATATATATATATATATATATATATATATATATATATATATATATATATATATATATATATATATATATATATATATATATATATATATATATATACTAGCTGTTGGGGTGGCGCTTCGCGCCACCCCAACACCTAGTTGGTGGGGGCGCTTCGCGCCCCCCCCAAGCCCCCCCGCGCGCGTAAGTCGTTACGCGCCATATTAGTTACGCCCCATTGTAGTTGTGTCCCTATGTCCCACCTGTGAATATATTATATATATATATATATATATATATATATATATATATATATATAGATATATATATATATATATATATATATATATATATATATATATATATATATATATATATATATATATATATATATATATATTATATTATATATTATATATATATATATATATATATATATATATATATTATATATATATATATATATATATATATGTTTTTAACTACGTAAAACTTGCGAATATACAACATTCTTTGCTGTCCCATTGTCTGTGCATATAAATAGATTTTCAGGTTTACCGACTCTTGAACATGCAACATATAATGGTCCATGGGAAAACAATCCGTATTCAGATCTATACCTCATGATTCTAATGATTGCCCTTGAGCTTTGTTGATGGTGATTGCTAATCGACCATTCCCTGAGTCGCCATCGTCATTTATATATCCCCCTGTGCACCCCGGCGTCCCCTTTGTAGTTATGTCCCTGTGTCCCGGTCGTCATTTATATTCCCTGTGTCCCGGTCGTCATTTGTGTCCCGGTGTTCCAGTCTGTGATTTCTCTTCGAGTGTCCCGGGCGTCATTTATATTCCTTGTGTCCCGGTGTCCCGGTCGTCATTTATATCCCCCTGTGCCCCCCCGGCGTCCCCATTGTAGTTGTGTCCCTCTGTCCCGGTCGTCATTTATATTCCCTGTGTCCCGGTCGTCATTTGTATCCCGGTGTCCCGGTCTGTATATACATTCGTTTTTTAGTTTTGTTTTTCTCCTTTATTTTTTCCTTTTTTCTTTTTTTCTTTTTTAGTTTATTTAGATTTTTAGATTTTTTAGTTTTTTTATTAGTTTTTAGTTTTTTTGTAGTTTTTACCATTTTTTTAGTTTTTTTAGTTTTTTTTTTTTACTTATGTCCTGGTCGTCATTTATACTCCCTGTGTCCCGGTCGTCATTTGTGTCTCGGTGCTTTGTTGATTGCTAATTTATATTATATTTATATTTATATTTTTTATATTTATTAATATTTTTTTAGTTTTCTTTTTCTCTTATTTTTCAGTTTTTTTCCTTTTTTTTAGTTTTTTCTTTTTTAGTTTTTAGTTTTTTTTTTGTTTTTTACCTTTTTTTAGTTTTTTTAGTTTTTTAGCTTTTTTAGTTTTTTTATTAGTTTTTAGTTTGTTTTTTTTTAGTTTTTGCCTTTTTTTAGTTTTTTCAGTTTTTTTTAGTTTTTAGTTTTTTACCTTTTTTTAGTTTTTTTTAGTTTTTTAGCTTTTTTAGTTTTTTTTCTTTTTAGTTTTTTTTGTAGTTTTTACCTTTTTTAGTTTTTTTTCTTCTTTTGTATTAGTGTGAAATAATTCAGACGTCATATGCGGACAAACACGACGTCACTCGACAGACAGACAGTTTTTTTAGTTTTTTTAGTTTTTTTTTTTACTTATGTCCTGGTCGTCATTTATACTCCCTGTGTCCCGGTCGTCATTTGTGTCTCGGTGCTTTGTTGATTGCTAATTTATATTATATTTATATTTATATTTTTTATATTATTAATATTTTTTTAGTTTTCTTTTTCTCTTATTTTTCAGTTTTTTCCTTTTTTTTAGTTTTTTCTTTTTTAGTTTTTAGTTTTTTTTGTTTTTTACCTTTTTTAGTTTTTTTAGTTTTTTAGCTTTTTTTAGTTTTTTTTATTAGTTTTTAGTTTTTTTTTTTTAGTTTTTGCCTTTTTTAGTTTTTTCAGTTTTTTTTTAGTTTTTAGTTTTTTACCTTTTTTTCAGTTTTTTTAGTTTTTTAGCTTTTTTAGTTTTTTTTTTCTTTTTAGTTTTTTTGTAGTTTTTACCTTTTTTAGTTTTTTTTCTTCTTTTGTATTAGTGTGAAATAATTCAGACGTCATATGCGGACAAACACGACGTCACTCGACAGACAGACAGACAGACATAACCCACAAACAACTTATTTTTATATATATTTATTCATATTTTTTTAGTTTTCTTTTTCTCTTTTATTTTTCAGTTTTTTCCTTTTTTTTAGTTTTTTTCTTTTAAGTTTTTAGTTTTTTTTAGTTTTTTACCTTTTTTTAGTTTTTTTTAGTTTTTTTAGTTTTTTAGCTTTTTTAGTTTTTTATTAGTTTTTATTTTTTTTGTAGTTTTTGCCTTTTTTATTTTTTTCAGTTTTTTTTAGTTATTAGATTTTTACCTTTTTTAAGTTTTTTTTAGTTTTTTAGCTTTTTTAGTTTTTTTTTCTTTTGAGTTTTTTTTGTAGTTTTTACCTTTTTAGTTTTTTTCTTCTTTTGTATTAGTGTGAAATAATTCAGACGTCATATGCGGAACAAACATGACGTCACCTGATCCATCCACAGATCCACACACAGACAACTTATTTTTATATATATATATATAGATATATATATATATATATATATATATATAATATGCAATTTGGAAAATCTGTCCTAGCCAATACGAGCCACCGGTCACTAATACCCTCTAATAATACCCTCTACACTAATCCCTCCCAATAGTCGAACTCGGTTATAAAATAAACTTCTACCCCCTAAAGTACTAACTAATTGTTGCGCCAACTTATTTGTGCCTTTCTTCACATTGATTTCCAATGCTGAGCCGTAGTGTGTTATTTTTGTTTAAATGTAAGAATTTGTAAAAAACTGAATTTAGCTATGCTACGATAGTTTTTGAATATACCGCTCTCTCTCTCTCTCTCTCTCTCTCTCTCTCTCTCTCTCTCTCTCTCTCTCTCTCTCTCTCTCTCTCTCTCTCTCTCTCTCTCTCTCTCTCTCTCTCTCTCTCCTCTCTCTCTCACTCTCTCTCTCTCTCTTGTTACCGCAAGTTTTAACCTAAAGTATGAAAACAAGAAAGGAAATGATAAATGAAAAGAGAAAAATCAATTTAATTTTAACCTGCTGTTCAAATGGTGCAAATCAATTTGTTGTTGTACAATTTTAGCTATTGCTATTTTATATTTTAAGTTGTGTTTATAAAAAAACAAGTTTACTGGGGCTATATTGTTGTCTTAGGCTCTCCCCCAGAGTAAAATTCTGTTTGTGCCACCATTGGATTTTCCTTATCAAGGTAAAAAAGAAGAACAACTTTTATCTAATGAACGCCGAGTATTTGGAAGGGTTCTTTGCCTGTCTTATCAATTGGGCAATTAATATGTCTTAGATTGTTTTTTAGTGTTGGAATATAAACAGGATAATCGCTATTCGTTTTCTTATGTAATTTTTCTTTTAGTATCAGTTTCAGTCCGGTTCTGGTATAGAATTAGTTCATGTGTGTTTTTGTTTCCGTTGCTTGTTTTGTTTGTGGTAAGACTGATCTTGACTGCAGTTGGTAAGGTGTATGTGCAGAAATATATTTTGGGAGCTTTTTTTGCGTCATTTCACATTGGGAAAGAACTGTTGACAAAAAATTAAGTACAAAAACTAAAGGAGTATAGTAAAATAAGCCAGCTTTCGTACATAGCCTAGGGATACATCTGGTCTTATTGGGGGGGGGGAGGGCACAATTGCAATAGTAGGGAACCTTATGCTGGAAAAAAGCGTTGAATGTGGAATCGAATGGCTCTATCCTTTTTTTTAATGGCACTTGGTATTAACGAAGTGACATATAGCGATCGCAAATTCTGTCGGTCTGTCTGTCGGTCCCGGTTTTGCTACTTTAGGCACTTCCAGGTAAGCTAGGACGATGAAATTCGGCGGGCGTATCAGGGACCGGGCCAGATTAAATTGGAAATAGTCTTTTTTGCGATTTGACTGTCTGGGGGGAGTGGGGGGTCGGTTAATTCGGAAAAATAGAAAAAATCGAAAAAGTATTTTTCACTTACGAACGGTTAATCAGATCGTAATGAAATTTGATGTTTGAAAGGATATCTCAGAGCTCTTATTTTAAATACCGACTGGATCCGGTGACATTGGGGGGAATTGAGGGGGAACCTAAAATCTCGGAAAACGCTTAGAGTTGAGGGATCAGGATGAAACTTGGTGGTAAAAATAATCGTAAGTCCTAGATACGTGATTAAAACAACCGGAACAGATTCGCTCTCTTTGGGGGAGCTGGGGGAGAGAGTCAATTCTGAAAAAATTATATGCAACATCTTTCACGAAGTAAAAATTACTTTAATATGAAGATAAAATAAAAATACAACAACTTCATGAAGAAAAATTAATATACAATAAGTTTCACGAAGAAAAAAAATTGGCATACATTGGCCTTGTTTGAAAATTCTGAGATAGTCAAATGATTTGAAAAACTATACGCATATTGAGCCTCTGTTTCAGACGCAACACTGCCGTACGGTGGGACTTTTGTTTCTAAAATTGCAGATAGTCCTACTAAATAAACGATTAACATAGACATTTATT